>NC_082646.1:25702124-25929124 GCF_028023285.1 Balaenoptera ricei | reverse complement strand
CCTACCATCCAGCCACAGCTCTTCGGTGTTTCATAGGGCGGTGAGGTATAACGAATGGGCACACAGGGTTTATGTTCTTGAAGAGATGTGTACGGCCTTGAGGGAAGGGGTCATTTCAACGCTATGCCTAACTCGGTGTTCTGAGACGGAAGAGGAGTCCCAGCCTGGCAGTCTGCAAGAAAGGACGTCTTCACTGAGGAGAGAATGTGCTGTTCCTTCCCCACAAGATGCGGGGCGTTGGAGACTTTCTTGCTCTTCCCTGAACGCACTTTACAGCCTGTAGCTGAACGGTGGGCTAAGCGCAGAGAGACCTGCACCAGTAACCTTCGAAACTGTCATTGGGAATTGGCTGGGCCTTTGTGCTCCAAGGCTGAGTAGAAAAGCTAACCTCTTCCAAACCAGAGAGAGGCAGGTCTCCTTCTCGGCGGTCCTACATGATATGCTGTCTCACGAGCTCAAAGCAAAGAAATCCTGGGCAACTGTTGCTTCTGGACAAGGCCCGTAACCTTGGGCAACGGGGTATTCCTAGAAGGAGAAGGAGGCCGTTGTTTCCTCCCATCACGCGACAACTCCTTTGTGTTTCTTGGGAGGTAAGATGTAATGAATGGGGACCCATGGAGTATAGTCTTTAAGAGATGTGTCCGGCCTTGAGGGAAGGGGTCATTTCAGGGCTATGCCGAACTCGGCGTTCTGAAAAGGAATAGGAGCTCGGGCCAGACAGGCTGCAAGAAAAGATTTCTTTACGAAGAGGAAATGTGCCGTTCCTAAACAACATGGTGCGGGAGGCTGCAGAGTGGAGGCTACTTCACTGAATGCACCTAGGAGACGGGAGCTGAGCAGGGGGCTGATGGCAGAGAGACCTTCAATACTACAGTTCTAAAGTATCATTGGGAGCTGACTGGATCTCTGAGTTCAAAGGCTCAAAGGCAGAAAAGCGAACCTCTGAAAACCCGGAGAAAGGCTGGTCTCCTTCTCTGCGGTTCTGCATGATATGCTGTCTCACGAGCTCCTGGGAAAGAACTCCTTGGCAACTGCCGCTTCTGGGCAAGGACATCCAGCTAAGCGGCTGAGGAAGGTTGTGCAGAAAGTCCCCGAAATGTAACACTAGGTTTCCATTAGGAAGCATGCTGTGTCACTCTCCAGAAGGGCCACACTGACCCCTGAAGGGTCTAGAAGCTTTGGCAAGCCGCGTACAGCTCAGAGTCTCCCAGCGTCCCCAGGTTTCCCTTCATGTATCCTAGCACACAGCAGAAACGTTCCTCGAGACGTGAAGCTGTGCTGGCTCTGGGAAAGTTAGTTTTCGGAGGGGGGACAGAGGCAATTCAATCTAACCCTGTCAAGGCAGCATCTGCGTTTTCTTCTCTCATGGCGCACTGCACAGGGTTCCATGAACCTGAAATGCTCTCAATGTGTTGCTAACATAACATGGCAATCAACCTCAGTGGTTTCAGCGGCATTCGAGGGTCCAACTCCTCAAGAGGCCTCGCCCCTCACGAGCCCCCTAGAAGAAACGTTGCATCTTCTGTCTCTCCATCAGGAGGAGTTCTATGCACCGTGTTGGTGCCTGGAGCGTAGGAAAGATACACTCGATGTGCGGATGTAGGAAGTATACCAGGGCAGACGTCTGTTCAAATGCTTCTCCTCTAGGAACTATCCTGCCTGCCCAGAGAGCACTGTGCTCCAAAAGAGTGGCAGTGAAGGCCGTTCACACCACAGCAATGGCCTCGTTTCCCTCAGACAACTTGGAAGCGTTTGCTACACTCCAGTACAACTCGCTGCTCGGCAGGACGTTCGGGCAGGCTGTGGATATTTTCCACTCAAGCTGAACAGGCCCTGAGAGGCAGGCGAGACTTGAAAACATTCCTTGCCTACCTCTCCTTGAAGGCAGCGGTTAGCACTGTGTTCCAGGGCCCAAAATCTGAGCTGGGGAGGCCTTCGGTCTCCACGAAGAGGCATGCTTTGTGTTCAGTGTATGTACGAGTTTCTCAGGAGCAAGTTCTGCTTCTCTTATTTCTACTCCTTTAGCTGTGTTTGGCAGCCTTTGGTATGCCATAGGCCCTCGAAAGCAAGAGATTTTCACGGGGGGCCTTTGGAACCGGATTATGATCGAAGGAGACAACGGCCACTGTTTCCTACCATCCAGCCACAGCTCTTCGGTGTTTCATCGGGGGGTGAGGTATAACGAATGGGCACACAGGGTTTATGTTCTTGAAGAGATGTGTACGGCGTTGAGGGAAGGGGTCATTTCAGGGCTATGCCTAACTCGGCCTTCTGAAAAGGAATAGGAGCTCGGGCCAGGCAGGCTGCAAGAAAAGATTTCTTTACGAAGAGGAAATGTGCCGTTCCTAAACAACATGGTGCGGGAGGCTGCAGAGTGGAGGCTACTTCACTGAATGCACCTAGGAGACGGGAGCTGAGCAGGGGGTTGATGGTAGAGAGACCTTCAATACTACAGTTCTAAAGTATCATTGGGAGCTGACTGGATCTCTGAGTTCAAAGGCTCAAAGGCAGAAAAGCGAATTTTGAAAACCCAGAGAAATGCTGGTCTCCTTCTCTGCGGTTCTGCATGATATGCTGTCTCACGAGCTCCTGGGAAAGAACTCCTTGGCCACTGCCGCTTCTGGGCAAGGATCTCCAGCTAAGCGGCTGAGGAAGGTTGTGCAGAAAGTCCCCGAAATGTAACACTACGTTTCCATTAGGAAGCATGCTGTGTCACTCTCCAGAAGGGCCACACTGACCCCTGAAGGGTCTAGAAGCTTTGGCAAGCCGCGTACAGCTCAGAGTCTCCCAGCGTCCCCAGGTTTCCTTTCATGTATCCTAGCACACAGCAGAAACGTTCCTCGGGACGTGAAGCTGTGCTGGCTCTGGGAAAGTTAGTTTTCGGAGGGGGGACAGAGGCAATTCAATCTAACCCTGTCAAGGCAGCATCTGCGTTTTCTTCTCTCGTGGCGCACTGCACAGGGTTCCATGAACCTGAAATGCTCTCAATGTGTCGCTAACATAACATGGCAATCAACCTCAGTGGTTTCAGCGGCATTCGAGGGTCCAACTCCTCAAGAGGCCTCGCCCCTCACGAGCCCCCTAGAAGAAACGTTGCATCTTCTCTCTCTCCATCAGGAGGAGTTCTATGCACCGTGTTGGTGCCTGGAGCGTAGGAAAGATACACTCGATGTGCGGATGTAGGAAGTATACCAGGGCAGACGTCTGTTCAAATGCTACTCCTCTAGGAACTATCCTGCCTGCCCAGAGAGCACTGTGCTCCAAAAGAGTGGCAGTGAAGGCCGTTCACACCACAGCAATGGCCTCGTTTCCCTCAGACAACTTGGAAGCGTTTGCTACACTCCAGTACAACTCGCTGCTCGGCAGGACGTTCGGGCAGGCTGTGGATATTTTCCACTCAAGCTGAACAGGCCCTGAGAGGCAGGCGAGACTTGAAAACATTCCTTGCCTACCTCTCCTTGAAGGCAGCGGTTAGCACTGTGTTCCAGGGCCCAAAATCTGAGCTGGGGAGGCCTTCGGTCTCCACGACGAGGCATGCTTTGGGTTCAGTGTATGTACGAGTTTCTCAGGAGCAAGTTCTGCTTCTCTTATTTCGCCTCCTTTAGCTGTGTTTGGCAGCCCTTGGTATGCCCTAGGCCCTCGAAAGCAAGAGATTTTCACGGGGGGCCTTTGGAACCGGATTATGACCGAAGGACACTACGGCCACTGTTTCCTACCATCCAGCCACAGCTCTTCGGTGTTTCATCGGGCGGTGAGGTATAACGAATGGGCACAAAGGGTTTATGTTCTTGAAGAGATGTGTACGGCGTTGAGGGAAGGGGTCATTTCAACGCTATGCCTAACTCGGTGTTCTGAGACGGAAGAGGAGTCCCAGCCTGGCAGTCTGCAAGAAAGGACGTCTTCACTGAGGAGAGAATGTGCTGTTCCTTCCCCACAAGATGCGGGGCGTTGGAGACTTTCTTGCTCTTCCCTGAACGCACTTTACAGCCTGTAGCTGAACGGTGGGCTAAGCGCAGAGAGACCTGCACCAGTAACCTTCGAAACTGTCATTGGGAATTGGCTGGGTCTTTGTGCTCCAAGGCTGAGTAGAAAAGCTAACCTCTTCCAAACCAGAGAGAGGCAGGTCTCCTTCTCGGCGGTCCTACATGATATGCTGTCTCACGAGCTCAAAGCAAAGAAATCCTGGGCAACTGTTGCTTCTGGACAAGGCCCGTAACCTTGGGCAACGGGGTATTCCGAGAAGGAGAAGGAGGCCGTTGTTTCCTCCCATCACGCGACAACTCCTTTGTGTTTCTTGGGAGGTAAGATGTAATGAATGGGGACCCATGGAGTATAGTCTTTAAGAGATGTGTCCGGCCTTGAGGGAAGGGGTCATTTCAGGGCTATGCCGAACTCGGCGTTCTGAAAAGGAATAGGAGCTCGGGCCAGGCAGGCTGCAAGAAAAGATTTCTTTACGAAGAGGAAATGTGCCGTTCCTAAACAACATGGTGCGGGAGGCTGCAGAGTGGAGGCTACTTCACTGAATGCACCTAGGAGACGGGAGCTGAGCAGGGGGCTGATGGCAGAGAGACCTTCAATACTACAGTTCTAAAGTATCATTGGGAGCTGACTGGATCTCTGAGTTCAAAGGCTCAAAGGCAGAAAAGCGAACCTCTGAAAACCCGGAGAAAGGCTGGTCTCCTTCTCTGCGGTTCTGCATGATATGCTGTCTCACGAGCTCCTGGGAAAGAACTCCTTGGCAACTGCCGCTTCTGGGCAAGGACATCCAGCTAAGCGGCTGAGGAAGGTTGTGCAGAAAGTCCCCGAAATGTAACAGCAGGTTTCCATTAGGAAGCATGCTGTGTCACTCTCCAGAAGGGCCACACTGACCCCTGAAGGGTCTAGAAGCTTTGGCAAGCCGCGTACAGCTCAGAGTCTCCCAGCGTCCCCAGGTTTCCTTTCATGTATCCTAGCACACAGCAGAAACGTTCCTCGGGACGTGAAGCTGTGCTGGCTCTGGGAAAGTTAGTTTTCGGAGGGGGGACAGAGGCAATTCAATCTAACCCTGTCAAGGCAGCATCTGCGTTTTCTTCTCTCGTGGCGCACTGCACAGGGTTTCATGAACCTGAAATGCTCTCAATGTGTCGCTAACATAACATGGCAATCAACCTCAGTGGTTTCAGCGGCATTCGAGGGTCCAACTCCTCAAGAGGCCTCGCCCCTCACGAGCCCCCTAGAAGAAACGTTGCATCTTCTCTCTCTCCATCAGGAGGAGTTCTATGCACCGTGTTGGTGCCTGGAGCGTAGGAAAGATACACTCGATGTGCGGATGTAGGAAGTATACCAGGGCAGACGTCTGTTCAAATGCTTCTCCTCTAGGAACTATCCTGCCTGCCCAGAGAGCACTGTGCTCCAAAAGAGTGGCAGTGAAGGCCGTTCACACCACAGCCATTGCCTCTTTCCCCTGAGAGAACATCAAATCTTTTCCTACCCTCTCTTAAAACTCGGTTTTCTGTAGATCGTTCAGGTAGGTTGTGGCTTATGTTCACGCAATTTGTTTCAGCTCTGAAATGCAGGCGAGACCTGCAAACCTGCTTTTCCTAGCTGTCCATGTAAGCAGTGGTTAGCACTCTGTCCCATGGTAAATAGCTGAGCTGGGGAGGATATCGGACTCCACAAAGAGGCTTGCTTTTTGTGCAGTAAATGTACCTGTTTCTCTGGAGCATATTCTGTATCTTTTATTTCTCCTCGTTTATCGGTGTTTGGCACCGGTCGGTATGATCCATATCTTTGAAAGCAAGAACCTTTCATGGGGCCTTTGGAAACTGGATATTCATAGAAGAAGGAGGACGGCCATTGTTTCATCCCATCAAGCTACAAGTCCTTTGTGTTTCATAGGAAGTAAGATGTAACAAATGGGCACACAGGGATTATGTTCTTTAAGAGGTGTGTACGGCATTGAGGGAAGGGGTCATTTGAACGCTATGCCAAACTCGCTGTTCGGAAAAGGAGTAGGAGTCCGAGCCTGGCAGGCTGCAAGAAAGACTTCTCATTCCCTGAGGGAATGTGCTGTTCCTAAACAACAAGGTGCAGGAAATTGTAGAGTTTATGGTTCTTCACTGAATGCACCTTACATGTGATATCTGAGCAATGTGCCAATGGCAGAGAGACCTGTAACATGACCCTTTTGTTTTTTCATCATTAGAGAGCGGCCTGCCCCCTTTGATTTTTTAATTTTATTTTTTAACATCTTTTTGCAGTATAAATCTGATTTATAACAAAGTGAAGCACATACATATACATATATCCCAATATCTCCTCCCTCTTGCGTCTCCTTCCCACCCTACTTATCCCACCCCCTAGGTGGTCACAAAACACTGAGCTGATGTCCCTGTGTTATGTGGCTGCTTCCCACTAGGCTACCTATTTTACCCTTGGTAGCATATATAAGTCCATTCCACTCTCTCACTTCGTTCCAGCTTACCCTTCCCTATTCCCTTGTCCTCAAGTCCATTCTCTCCATTTGCGTCTTTATTCCTGTCCTGCCCCTAGGTTCTTCTTAACCATTTTTTTTCTTTTCTTTTTTTTTAGATTCCATGTATATGTGTTAGCATACGGTATTTGTTTTTCTCTTTCTGATTTACTTCACTCTGTATGAAAGACTCTAGGTCATCCACCTCACTAAAAATATCTGAATTTTTTTCTTTGTATGGCTGAGTAATATTCCGTTGTATATATGTGCCACATCTTTATCCATTCATCTGTCGATGGACACTTAGGTTGCTTCCATGTCCTGGGTATTGTAAATAGAGCTGCAATGAACATTGTGGTACATGACTCTTTTTGAATCATGGTTTCTCAGAGTATATGCCCAGTAGCGGGATTGCTGGATGGTATGGTTTTTCTATTTTTAGTTTTTTAAGGAACTTCCATACTGTTCTCCATAGTGGCTCCATATCAATTTACATTCCAACCAACAGTGCAAGAGGGTTCCCTTTTCTCCACACCCTCTCCAGCATTTATTGTTTCTAGATTTTTTCATGATGGCCATTCTGACTTGTGTGAGGTAATACCTCATTGTAGTTTTGATTTGCATTTCTCTAATGATTAGTGATGTTGAGCATTCTTTCATGTGTTTGTTGGCAATCTGTATATCTTCTTTGGAGAAATGTCTATTTAGGTCTTCTGCCCATTTTTGGATTGGGTTGCTTGCTTTCTGATATTGAGCTGCATGTGCTCCTTATATATTTTGGAGATTAATCATTGTCAGTTGCTTCATTTGCAAATATTTTCTCCCATTCTGAGGGTTGTCTTTTGGTCTTGTTTATGGTTTCCTTTGCTGTACAAAAGCTTTTAGCTTTCATTAGGTCCCATTTGTTTATTGTTGTTTTTATTTCCATTTCTCTAGGAGGTGGGTCAAAAAGGATCTTGCTGTGATTTATGTCATAGAGTGTTTTGCCTGTTTTCTTCTAAGTGTTTTATAGTGTCTTGCATTACATTTAGGTGTTTAATCCATTTTCAGTTTATTTTTCTGTATGGTGTTAGGAAGTGTTCTAATTTCATTCTTTTACATGTAGCTGTACAGTTTTCCATGCTCCACTTATTGAAGAGGCTCTCTTTTCTCCCTTGTATATTCTTCCTCCTTTATTAAAAATAAGGTGACCATATGTTCATGGGTTTATCTCTGGGCTTTCTATCCTGTTCCATTGATGTATATTTCTGTTTTTGTGCCAGTACCATATTTTCTTGATTACTGTAGCTTTGTAGTATAGTCTGAAGTCAGGCAGCCTGATTCCTTCATCTGCATCTTTCTCAGGATTGTTTAGCTATTCAGGGTCTTTTTTGTTTCCATACAAATTGTGAGATTTTTTGTTCTAGTTCTGTGAAAAATGCCTTTTTTTTTTTATAGGGATTGCCTTTTATCTGTAGATTGCTTTGGGTAGTATAGTCATTTTCACAATGTTGATTCTTCCAATCCAAGAATGTGGTATATCTTTCTATCTGTATCATCTTTAATTACTTAAGTAATAAAGTCTTATAGTTTTCTGCATACAGGTCTTCTGTCCCCTTAGGTAGGTTTATTGCTAGGTGTTTTGTTTTTGTTTTTGTTTTTTTACAATGGTAAACGGGAGTGCCTCCTTAATTTCTCTTTCAGATTTTTCATCAGTAGTGTACAGGAATGCAAGAGACTTTTGTGCATTAATTTTGTATCCTCCTACTTTACCGAATTCATTGATTAGCTCTAGTGGTTTTTTGGTAAAGTCTTTAGGATTCTCTATGTAGAGTATCATGTCATCTGCAAATAGTGACAGTTTTACTTATTCTTTTCCAATTTGGATCCCTTTTATTTTGTTTTCTTCTCTGATTGCTGTGGCTAAAACTTCCAAAACTATGTTGAATAATAGTGGTAAGAGTGGGCAACATTTTCTCGTTCCTGATCTTAACACTGGAGAAGCAGGCTAATGGCGGAGAGACCTGCAAAACTATCCTTCTAAAGTTTCACTGGGAGCTGACTAGAGCTCCGTGTTCAACGGCCTAGTAGGAATGCTAACCTCTTAAACCACGGGGAAAGGCGGGTTTCCTTCTCTTTGGTACTGCATGGTATATTATGTCTCACGAGCTCCAGGAAAAGAACTCGTTGGACACACTGTTGTTTCTGGAGAAGGACCTTAACCCAAGTGGCTGAGGAATGTCATGCCTTAGGTCCCAGAAGTGTAACACTAGGGTTCCATTAGGTGAACTGGCGTCTCACCTCCCAGAAGTTCCTCACTGACCCACCGAAGTGGTTATAAGCCTCTTCAACCCACGTACAGCGTAGCGTCTACCTTAGTGCCCAGGAGATTTCCTTTTTTTTTAGCCAAGCACACAGTAGAAATGTTTGGGGGGATGTCAGCATGTTCTTTCTCTAGGGAAGTTATTTTAGGGGAGCAGAACATAGGCGTTTCATCCTAACACTTGTCAATCTAGCATTTGTTTTTTGAGCTCATGCCATACTGAACGTGGTTCCATAAACTTTTTAATGCAGTCATTGTGTCGCTTACATCACGTGACTTTGAAGCTACGTGGTGTCCAGGGTATTGAAAGGAAAAGACTTTCAGGTGACCTCATCGTGCACGATTCTCCTATAAGAAATGTCAGCTGTTGTTTCTTACCATCAGAAAGAAGTACTGTGCACCATGTTGGTTCATGGAATGTAAGACACACTCGAAGTGTGGATGCAGTAAATATACCGGGGCAGACATCTGTCCAACTGCTTCTCCTATAGGAACCATCAAGCCTGCCCTGACTGCATTGTTCTCCAAAGCAATGGGATTGAAGGCCTTTCACACCACAGGAAAGGCATCTTTTCCCTTAGAGAAAATGGAAGCATTTGGTAAACTCCAGTAAACCTAGGTTTTGTGCAGGCTGTTCATGCAGGTTGTGGTACTTGTATCGCGATTTGGACAAGCGCTGAAATGCATGCGAGACCTGTAACAATACCCTTCTGAACTTTCACTGGGAGCTGACTGGAGCTCCATGTTCAATGGCCTAGTAGGAATGCTAACCTCTTAAACCATGGGGAAAGGCGGGTTTCCTTCTCTTTGGTACTTCATTCTATGGTATGTCTAACGAGCTCCATGAAAAGAACTCTTTCGGCACACTGCTGTTTTTGGACGGGGACCTTAACCCATGTGGCTGAGGAATGTCATGCCTTAGGTCCCAGCAGTGTAACACTAGGGTTTCATTAGGACACCTGGCTTCTCACCTCCCAGAAGTGCCTCACTGACCCACTGAAGTGGCTATAAGTCCCTTCAATCTGCATACAGCATAGAGTCTCCCATAGTCCCCAGGAGATTTTCTTTTTTTTAACCAAGCACACAGCAGAAATATTTTTGGGGACGTGACCAGGTTCTTTCTCTAGGGAAGTTATTTTGGTGTGTGTGTGTGTGGGGGGGGAATATAGGCATTTCATCCTAACACTTGTCAATGTAGCATTTGTGTTTCTTAGCTCAAGTCGCAATGAACGTGGTTTTATAAATTTGTAAATGCAGTCATTGTGTCACTTACATCACGTGGCATTAAAGCTACGTGGTGTCAATGGGATTGAAAGGAAAAGACTTTCAGGCAGCCTCATCATGCACGAGTCTCCTATAAGAAATGTCGGCTGTTGTTTCTTACCATCAGAAAGGAGTATTGCGAACCGTGTTGGTTCATGGAGCGTAATACACACTCGAGGTGTGGATGCAGCAAATATACCAGGGCAGACATCTGTCCTACTGCTTCTCCTGTAGGAACCATCAAGCCTGCTCAGAGCGCATTGTTCCCCAGAGCAATGGGAGTGAGGGCCTTTCACACCGCAGGAAAGGCCTTGTTTCCCTTAGAGAAAATGGAAGTGTTTCGTACACTCTAGTAAAACTAAGTTTTATGCAGGCTGTGGACCTTGTACTCACGATTTGGATAGGTGCTGAAATGCTTGCAAGACCTGCAAACCTAGTTTTCCTACCTGTCCTTGTAAGCTGTGGTAAGCTCTCTGTTCCAGAGCTAAAGAAGCTCAGCAGTGGAGACTTTTGGGCTCTACGAAAAGGCTTGTTTTTTGTCCTGTAAACATACGTGTTTCTCAGAAGCAAGTTGTTGTGTATCTCGCATTTCTCATTGTTTAGCGATGTTCCATGCCCGTCGATATGCTCTATACCGTTGAAAGCCAGAGCCTTTCACGGGGCCCATGGAAATGGGATATTTATAGAAGGAGAAGGAAGCCCATTGTTTCTTACCATCAAGCCAGAACTCTTGTGCGTTTCTTGAAGGGTAAGATGTAGATGAAGGGGGACACATGGATTATATTCTTTTAGAGATATGTACGGTGTTTATGGAAGGGGTCCTTTGAACGCTGTGCCAAACTCGGTTTTCTAATAAGGAATAGGAGTCCAAGACTCTCAGACTGCAGGAAAAGACTTCTTTACTGTAGAGAAAATGTGCGTGTTCCTTATGAGCAATATGCGTGAAGTTGTAGAGTTTATGGTTCCTCACTGGAAGCACCTTACAGACGGAACCTGGAGCAGTGGGCTAATGGCAGTAGACCTGCAACACTATCTTTCTAAACTTTCACTGGGAGCTGCCTGGAGCTCCTTGTCCAAAGGCCTAGTAGAAATGCTAACCTGTTAAACGACCAGGAAATGCTGGTTTCCTTGTGTTCGGAACTGCATGGTATGGTATGTCTCATGAGTTCCAAGGAAAGAATTCATGAGGCACACTTGTTTCAGGATACGGGCCTTAACCCAAGCAGCTGAGGAATGTAGTCCCTTAGTTCACAGATGTGTAACTTCAGTGTTCCATTAGGATACCTGGTGTCTCACCTCCTGAAAGTGCCTCACTGACCCACTGAAGAAGCCATAGGCCTCTTCAACCCTCATACAACGCAGTCTCCCATAGTCCCCACAAGATTTTTTTTAAACCAAGCACACAGAAGGAATATTTTTGTGGGTGTGACCGTGTTCTTTCTCTAGGGAAGTCGTTTTTTGGGGTAACACATGCATTTCATCCTAACACTTGTGAATCTAGTATTTGTGTTTCTTAGATCATGTCTCACTTAACGTGGTTCCATAAACTTGTAAATCAAGTCTTTGTGTCTCTTACATCACGTTGCACTTCAAGGTACGTGGTGTCAATGGGATTGAAAGGAAAAGATTTTCAGGTGGCGTCATCATGCATGAGTCTTCTATAAGAAATGTCGGAAAGTTGTTTCTTACCATAAGAAAGGAGTGCTGCGCACCATGTTCGTTCTTGGAGCATAAGATACACTTGACGTGTGGATGCAGGAAATGGACTATTGAAGAGATCTGTCCTATTGCTTCTCCTATAGGAACTAACAAGCCCACCCAGAGTGCATTGTTCTACAAACCAATGGGAGTGAAGGCCTTTCACACCGCAGGAAAGGCCTTGTTTCCCTTAGAGAAAATGGAAGCTTTTCTTACACGCTAGTAGGAGTAGGTTTTATACAGATTGTTCACGGAGGGTGTGGAACTTGTACCCGGGATTTGGAGCAGCTGCTGAAATGTTTGGGAGACCTGCAAAGTTAGTTTTCCCACCTGTCCTTGCAAGCTGCGGTGGAGCTCTCTGTTCCACGGTCAAATAAACTGAGGGGCGGGGGGAGGCTTTTGCACTCTACAGAGAGGCTTGTTTCTCATTCTGTAAATGTATATGTTTCTCACTAGGTAGATGAAAGAACTTTGAGGCAAAGGGGATGGAACTCAACCCAGGTAGCTGAAGCAGGCAGTGTTTGATTTCCTAGACTAGGAACTCTTTTGTTTGTATAGGCTACCTTGAGTCTTCCTGTATGCAGTAGCTCATGGAGAAGATAATGGGATCAAGGCTTCTTCAACCACTGGACAATGAAGAGTTCCTTAGAGTAACCAGAAGAACTTGTTACCAAGCTACCAAGCACAAAGTTTTTCTAACAATTTTATATCTTGTGGTTTACCTATATGTATCCAGCACTTATTATTCTTAAGGCATGTTGATCTCCACTTACTGTGCTCTCTCCAATTGAAAGCAGAATCCTTTCACTGGGCATAGGTAAACATGATTTTCATAGAAGGAGAATGCAGCCAATTGTTTCCTAACATAAGAAATAAGTACTATGCACTTTGTTCTTTCATTGAGTATAAGATATACTTGAAGTGTGGTGTATGTATAATAATATAGTTTTTCAGAGATCTGTACAACTATTCTTTCTCGAGGTACTTTAAAGCTGTGTCAAGCTTCGAGTTCTAAAGGTGAGTAAGACTGAAGGCTTTTAATACTGTAAGAAAATGCTAGTTTCCCAGATAGAAAATATATGCGTTTCTAATAAGCTAGATGAACGAAGTTTTACACAGATTGTTCTTTCAGTGTATGGAACTTGTACGCAGGATTTGGAGTAGCTAGTGAAGTGTTTGAGATACCTGCAAACCCACCCTTTCTAGTGTGGAGACGTGTAAATGTCAATCACTGCCAGGCTGGTGGAAATCTGACCATGCCTTCTGTGACTGTCCATGGTCCCCAGCAGGGGTCTTAATTTTTTCTAATAGAATTTTGAAAAACTATCTATACTCTCCGTCATTTAAAAAGCTATATCTAAATTTTCACCTTAATTTTAAAGAGTTTTCTAAAAAAAAAAAAAAAGTTTTCTTATGTAAATACAAATATTTAAAATAAAATTATTACCTTACTCTTTAAACATTAAAAAAAAGCAAATCATCTATTTCATCTAGATGTTAAAATTTATTAGTATGTGTTAAACTTCAAATTGTGATGTAAAGTTCTAGAATGTATATCAGAAATAAAACTATTTTTAGCCCTGCAATTCTTTCTTCCCATATCATGAACCTTACAAATTCATCTATAGTGAACAATTATAATCTTATTCGGAAATTCCACAACAAAATAATCAGTGTCTCATCTAAGACTTATTTTTGATCACTACTGTTTTGAAAGCTTGATGCTGAAGATTAGCATCACTAACATACAGTAACAAGATATATAATTGCCTGCACAGCCATCATTCACAGACAGCGTTTTTTCTTTAGGTAGTCTAAAGCATTACTACTACAAAGCAATGCATGCTGAGTACAGTATTAAGAATAAACCAAAATGTTTTCCCTTCTGCATAATAATTTGACCTCTGTTCCTCCTGGAAGCTTGACCTAAGGTATGTTAACTGGGTAACTATGGCATATATGTAGGTAAAACATAATCCCTGATTGCACTGGACTGGAACAAACTATGAAAGAACTAGAAATACCCAATAATGACAACATAGCTTTGGCTATCAGGGCATAATTAGGTCTAACTGACAATTCTAAGTTTTGCTATTTAAATAAAGGAGTTAAAAGATCATATTTGCGGGGCTTCCCTGGTGGTGCAGTGGTTAAGAATCCGCCTGCCAATGCAGGGAACACAGGTTCGAGACCTGGTCTGGGAAGATCCCACATGCTGCGGAGCAACTAAGTCCTTGCGCCACAACTACTGAGCCTGCGCTCTAGAGCCCACGAACCACAACTACTGAAGCCCGTGTGCCACAACTACTGAAGCCTGTGTGCCACAACTACTGAAGCCCATGCGCCTAGAGCCCGTGCTCCACAAGAGAAGCCACCACAATAAGAAGCCCGTGCACTGCAACAAAGAGTAGCCCCTGCTCTCAGCAACTAGAGAAAACTGGCATGCAGCAGCGAAGACCCAATGCAGCCAAAAATTAAATGAATAAATAAATTTATTTAAAAAAATTTAAAAAATAAAAGAGCATATTTGCTGGGACTTCCTTGGCGGTCCAGTGGTTAAGGGGGTGAGGATTTGATCCCTGGTCGGGGAACTAAGATCCTACATGCCGCTCAGCCAAAAAAAAAAAAAAAGAGCATATTTGGGTTGCCTTTAGCACCCAGATCAAAGCATTAGGAATACCAATTAACTCTTGGTAATAACTATAGTCAGGATTAGTAGTTATTTCAGCCCTTTAAAAATAACTTTTTGTTCTCAGGTGAAACCCCCTCCTGTTTTTATTTTTTTCCACAGCATTTATCACCCGTATCTGTTTGCTTATTGTCTGTCTTTCCTTCTAGAATGTAAGTCCATGAGGGCATGGCCTTTGTTTTTTTCTTGTTCACTGTTCCCCTTCCAGAACTTAAAATAGTAACTGGTACACAGTAGAGGTTCAATAAGTATTTACTGGATGAAAGTTCCTACATTAATATATGGGTACTATCCAAATGACTAAAATTTTACTGAGTACCTACTATGTGTCAAGCCCTGTGCTAGTAAGGTGTAGTGACAGAGTGGTTATCATCTATGATTTTACAGAGCTAACAATCACAGATAAAACTTCAGGCAATTTTCTACTGAACAGGAATATTTTCTTTATTATTGATAAAATGTTATGTGATTACTTCACTAAGATTCTATATGATTTAGTTCATTTAGTAACACTTTATAAAAAAAGTTTATCTTCAAAATGCTGTGCTCTTACTTACCCTAGGATCCCAAATATTTCACAAACTACTTCAATCACTTTTAAAAACCATCCCTGTTACTCCCTATAGGAGAAGCCTACATTTATGGATTAAATGATGTCAGCAATAGTAGTAGACCAAATATTTCCTAACTAATCTCTACTTACAATTTCTCTCAGGCACTCTCCTTTGATACTTTTCCACACGGTTTCTCTTTAACTAATAATACAGGTAATTTAATCTCCTTTTTTAAAAAAAAGCTGAGCATTTATTCCCTGTATATATGTTCATAGAGATGATCAGACCTTTTGAAGAATCACACACCAGTTCCCCTGATCATAGTAACTTTGCAGTATGCTGATATTACTCAAAGTCTGGCAGGCAGCTTCCATTTCTCCCTCACAGAACACATGGTAGTAACGATGAAACACAGGACCTGGGTCATGGGATCCTAATGGTCCAAATGGCTCAATAGGCTTGCCCTTACCAGGATTTTCCTTAAGGTGCCAGGGAACCAGTACATCTTGAGAATGAAAAGAAGTCCTGTTAGTGTGAATAGGCAACTTGGAATTAGTAACTTCCCTTGAATTACATCCTCTATCCTGAAAGTCATTAATGGAGGGGACAGAAGGTGCTGAATCTTGATTGCCCACATCAGGCATCTGCTTCACAAGCAACTCTTGCACTGATGTATCACTGCTGATCTCCTCTTTCTTTCTTTGGCTAATTCTGTTTTCTCTAAGATACTTGGACTTCTTCTTATTATATTCTTGTTCCATTGCCCAAACATAGATGAGTGCCTTCCCACCAGGTCTTAGGAGTCGAACAAGTTCTTGGAGAGCTGCCACTCTACGCTCCTAGTTAAAACAAACAAAAAAATAAACAAAAAACCATATTGACATTTATCAATGAGAAAGAGATACAGAGAGGAAACAGGAAAATATAACTAACTATAGGACTATTTTCAATTAAGATGGACAGTACAGAAAATCAAACATAAAACAAATCTTAGAGTTTAAAAAAAGGGGGAAAAAAGGAGAATTTTGCTCTGCAATTGAGAGGAAAAAAAGTGTTGATAAACAGGGGAAAACTTTTTTTTCTTTCTGATAATAATACAGAGGCATAGAGGGTTTTCTGCTTTGTTTGAAATTCAGTTGAGATCATAAGATATACTGAAATGGCCAGGAACTCCAGCACAAAGGGATCTATAATGTTATTGCTTAGATTGGGGGAAACGAGTAACACCTAGGAATAATAAGATTTTTTTCCTATAAGAAAAATATAAAATGTGAAATTCACTTATTTTAAAATTAGAAGCAGAGTGACTAATTAAAAGCATCAGCATACTACTACCAGATAAATACCTGAGTTTTGAAAAAAAGCACAGGAAAAGAAGAAAAATAGAATGGGAAGAACATGAGACTCAGATGTCAGGAATGAGAGTGAGAGCCGAGAAAGCAAGATGGGAAACGGAAATAAAGAAGAAGCTCAGAGGCTGAGGAGACAGAGAGAATACTCAAGAGGCCTAGAGCTGATGATCTCTTAAAGTCTCTTACAGCTAAATTCTGTGAGTCTGTGGGTTTGAGCAAGACATTTAAAGATGAGTAAGACTCAGGTAGGAAAAAGGCAGAAATGTGCAGCAATAAATGCATAGTCTCATCAGACCTCTGCTTAAGTAATCACAGCTCCCATGTAACTCATCTCCATTCCACAGGCTTTCTTTAAAAACTGGGGTAAACTGTATGACAAGAAAAGAGAATGGAAAGAAAGGAAAAGCTAAAATGGGGTCCAAATCAGTAAAATCCACGAACATTTCCTGCCACTTAGTTACAAGTTCTTGGAGCAAGAAAGACAATACTTACTGCTGTAGCAAAATGGTGAATAACAGCAATGGAGATGCAAGCATCACAAGACCCACTGCGGATTGGTACTGCCAAAGCATCACAGACAAAGGCCTGATAATGCTTCTCTCTACAAATGTCCACAAGGTTTTGGCTATGATCACAGCCAATCTATAACAGATAAAGAAAGAATTTCAGAACAACTTGTTTAAATGTCATAAAATTATTAGACAGATTTCATATTCATTGTGAAAGGGTCTAAGACCATGATATTATAGGTTCTTACAGCCAGTACAAAGTCAGCTTATATAATTTACAGGGCAGCATTTATTACCTTAACAGGTATCAAACAGAATTCAACTCAGTGAATGGAAACAAAATAACTAGAATAAAAATAACAGTGGTGGAAATGGGAGGTCCTAATTGGCATCTAATTAATCACCACTCAGAATCTTGATCTTTTTGTAATATCATACTTTATTTTATTTTATATCTTATCGTATCTTATTTTCTGTGCCACGTGGCATGTGGGATCTTAGTTCCCTGACCAGGGATCGAACCCATGCCCCCTGCAGTGGAAGCGCAGAGTCTTAACCACTGGACCACCAGGGAAGTCCAATATCACACATTTTAAAATGGAAATTATCGCATAAACATAGACATTTAGTCTTTTGGGGGAAGCTACAAATAAGAGGTTCTAAGGTATCTCTTATTAGTATATAAACTATTCAGTAATGACCCAGATATCAGGAGGATGGCTTTTTTTCCTTCTTCTTTATACTTTTCAATATGTATTACTTGCACCATCATAAAATAAAATCTTCCCAAATAAAGTTAAATAATTTATTTCATTTTTTAAAGCCATTGAATCTTGTTCTGCTAAATACCTGAATTCAAAATTTGTAAAATGCTATTGAATTAAACCTTTTGGTATAACCAAACCATTCCATGGGAATGACAACACTGAAGGCAGCTGGCAGCATCCTTTCATCTCCCCAAGCAGCTGAGGCCTAACATGCCTTATGCATATGTCTGGTTCTGTGGCAAGTATTTGTGGGCTAGGACTGCCTATATTCTCTCTAGTTTTGTTGTTGTTTTTGTACACAGCTTTGCTGTTTAGTTCTAAAAATACCATATATAGAGAGAGACAGAAACAAAGACAGAGACAGAGAGAAAGAGAGAGTACACACAAGCTCGTGCAATGTGCACATATAAATTGAGGGAGGAATAGGAGGAGCTTAAAGAATGTTAAATCACTAATAATTATCTCCAGATATTTCTTCTTAACCTAATCTCTACAAGAGAGGAAAGATATGTATAAGTAGATATAAAGATATAAAGATATGTATAAGTAGATTTCATCTAACAGAAGTAGCCACCTCAGGTTTATATTTACTCATTTGAATTTTTGCTATAAGTAAGCATTGATCATTGCTAAGGGATCAGGGTTCCCTCAGTCCATCTGAGAATAAAGATATGAATCTTCATGTCAAAACAATTCTTATTAAGTCACACTGCCATGCCAGTCATACCTAATATGAATTTGCTCAGTTTCTAATAAATATTAAGTAGCTTCAGTATTCCAGCCCACAGCTGCATTAATATCTGAGGTATAATAAAAGGTACCAAGCTAGAAGTAAAGTATAGCGATATCATTTTGATATAATTTTAAGATGGAAAAGTACTAAGGGCCCATTAATAACAAAAGTGGCACAACTCCCACTTAATTGCTCCCTTTACCTGTATAAGATATATAACTGGCTATTACTTTTATTTATTTTCTTCCATATCTTATGCCAATAGTCACAATATCAAGATGACAGTACCACTCAAACAATATGCATATTATATTTTGGTCCTTGCCAGGTTTTATTACAATAAAATTCAGCTCATGGAAACAGAAGTTTCAAGTATGCCCAATTATTACAGATTGCTATACCTTGCTAAAAGTCAACAAGAAGAAATCCAATGTGCCTATCCCCAGAGATAGAGCTTGATAGTTACTCAGAGGAGGAAAGTTATTATCTGAGAATCACAGATAAAACAGAACAAGGAGAAGAGCAACCGAACAAAAACTAGAGAAAATTTCCTTCTTCTTCCTGCCAGACTCTTACAATTATTTGTACAGAGCACTCCTTTTCACCAACAAATGAAATCAGGGGCAATTTTAGTCATAAAGTACCAGGTCTAATGTAGTCCTGACTCATGCTTGGCTCAGTACTTTCACCTTTCACTTATTTTGCCTGAGTCTTCCATATACTATAGTCAAATCATCAGTATTTTTTTCTCTTCCCTTTCTATTTTTAAATTCCCTTAAGCTTTTATACCAAGGATAGTACCAGATATTTGAAATTCTCCCTAATAATGCTACATAATGTCAAAAACAGGACAGAAAATAGCTTATGTATAAATACTCATTAATGGTAAGGGACTCATGTAAAGCTACATATTTCTGTATGTGGGATGGAGATGAATGACAATAAAAACACATATTGGTTGGGCTTAAAATGTATACTTTATACTTGTATACAATTTTTAAAGTCTTCAACATAATATTAAATATGCAATTCTGGAAGTACTGGTAAAAATGAAAAAGTATCCAACTTAGTAATCAAACTAAACAAGGTTTTACTTTTCTCCTATTAAAGTATCAAAAATATTTCAAAACCAAAGTATACCACAGTGATAGCACTGTGATATAACTTCCTGTCATAAAGTGTTGTTGACAGTACAAATTGGCTAGACCAATTTTAAAAAGCAATTTGGCAAACCATTTTTTAAGGAAGATAAAAATGTTCACAATTTTTCACCCAATAATCATTCTTCAAAAAATTTATCCTAAGAAAATAATCCAAAATATGGAAAAAGGTAAACAGGCTAATGAAATTGCCTTTAATGAATACCCACCATATGTTAAAGCAGATTCTTTGTATTAATGTACTTAACTCTTGAGAGTGGTGGAGACAAGATGGTGGAGTAGAAGGACTTGAGTTCACCTCCTCTCACAAAAACACTAAAGTCCTCTCAAGAAAACACCAAAATCGCAACTAATTGCTGAACAACAATCAACAAAAAAGATATTCTACATCCAAGGACAAAGAAGAAGCCACAACGAGACAGTAGGAGGGGCACATTTGCAGCACAATCAAACCCCATTCCTGTGGGTGGGTGACCCACAAACTGGAAAATATATCACAAAAGTTCTCCCACAGCAGTGAGAGTTCTGAGCCCCATGTCAGGATCCCCAGTCTAAGGGCCTGGTATTGGGAGGAGGAGCCCTCAGAGCATTTGGCTTTGAAGGCCAGCAGGGTTTGATTGCAGGAACTTCACAGGACTGGGGCAAACAGAAACTCCACTCTCAGAGGGTGCACACAAGGTTTCATTCACACCAAGACCCAGGGACTTGGTGACTTCATAGGAGCCTGGCCAGAACTACCTGCTGGTCTTGGAAGGTATCCTGGAGGGGTGGGGTGGGGTGGCAGCTGTGGCTCATTGTGGGAATAAAAACACTGGTGGCAGAGGTAGAGGTAGCAGGGAGTACTCATTGGTGTGAGATCTCCTGGAGGCCGTCATTTTGATACCAAGACCTGGCACTACCCAACAGCCTGTAGGCTCCAGTGCTGGGATGCCTCAGGCCAAACAACCAACAGGGAGGGAATACAGCCCCGCCCATCAGCAGATAGGCTGCCAAAACTCTTCCTGAGCCCACAGCCGCCTCTAAACACATCCTTGACATGGCCCTGCCCACCAGAGGGACAAGGCCCAGCTCCACCCACCAGTGGGCAGGCACCAGTCCTGCTGACCAGGAAGCCTGCACAACCCTCTAGACTAGCGTCACCCACCTATAATCCTGCTGCCTGCAGCCTACAATCTACAATCCTGCAGCCTGCAGAACAGAGATTGCAAACACAAAAAGTTAGACAAAGTGAGATAACAGAGAAATATGTTCGACACGAAGGAACAAGATAAAACCCTAGAAGTAAAGTGGAGATAGGCAATCTACCTGGAGAAGAATTCAGAGTAATGATAGTAAAGATGATCCAAAATCTGGGGAAAAGAATGGAGGCACAGACTGAGAAGATACTAGAAGTATTCAACAAAGATATAAAGAACAAACAAACAGAGGTGAACAATACGATAAGTAAAATGAAAAATACACTAGAAGGAATCAGTAGCAGAATAAATGAGGCAGAAGAACAGATAAGCAACTGGAAAGATAGAATGGTGGAATCACTGCCATGGAACAGAATAAAGAAAAAAGAATGAAAAGAAATGAGGACAATGTAAGAGACCTCTGGGACAACATTAAATGTACCAACATTCACATTATAGGGGCTCCAGAAGGAGAAGAGAGAGAGAAAGGACCTGACAAAATTATGGAAGAGATAATAGCTGAAAACTTTCCTGACACGGGAAAGGAAAAAGTCACCCAAGTACAGGAAGTGCAGAGAGTCCCATACAGGATAAACCCAAGGAGGAACATGCTGAGACACATATTAATCTACTTGACAAAAATTCAAGACAAAGAGAAAATATTAAAAGCAACAAGGGAAAAGCAAAAAATAACATACAAGGGAATCCACATAAAGTTACAGATGATTTTTCAGCAGAAACTCTGCAAGCCAGAGGGGAGTGGCACAATATATTTAAAGTGATGAAAGGGAAAAACCTACAAACAAGAATATTCTACCCATCAAGGCCCTCGTTCAGACGTGACAGAGAAATCAAAAGCTTTACAGACAAGCAAAAGCTAAGAGAATTCAGCACCACCAGACCAGCTTTACAACAAATGCTAAAGGAACATCTCTAGGCAGAAAAGAAAAGGCCACAATTAAAAACAAGAAAATTACAAATGGGAAAGCTTACTGGTAAAGGCAAACATACAATAAAGGTAGGAAATCATCCACACACACACATATGATATCGAAAACCAGCAACTGTGAGGACAGTACAAATGCAGGATATTGGACATGCATTGGAAATTAAGAGACCACCAACTTAAAATAATCTTGTATATATACATACAGACTGCTATATCAAAAACTCAAAGTAACCGCAAACCAAAAGCCTACAATACTTACACACACCCAAAAGAAAAAGCAATCCAAACACAACACTAAAGACAGTCATCAAATCACAAAAGAGAACAAAAGAGGAAGGGAAGGTTCTTGAAAATATAAACAAAATTGATAAACCTTTATCCAGACTCATCAAGAAAAAAAGGAGAGGACTCAAATCAATAAAATTAGAAATGAAAAAGAAGTTACAACTGACACCACAGAAGTACAAAGGATCATAAGAAACTACTACAAGCAACTATATGCCAATAAAATGGACAACTTAGAAGAAATGGATGAATTCTTTAAAAGGTACAATCTCCCAAGACTGAATCAGGAAGAAATAGAAAATATGAACAGACCAATGACAAGTAATGAAATTGAAACTATGATTAAAAGCTCCCAAAAAACAAAAGTCCAGGACCAGATGGCTTCACAGGCGAATTCTATCAAACATTTAGAGAAGAGTTAACACCTATGCTTCTGAAACTATTTCCAAACATTGCAGAGGAAGGAACATACCCAACCTCATTCTACAAGGCCACCATCACCCTGATACCAAAACCATACAAAGGTACCACAAAAAAAGAGACTTACAGGTCAATATCACTGTTGAACATAAGCGCAGAAATTCTCAACAAAATACTAGCAATCAAAATTCAACAACACATTAAAAGGATCATATACCATGTTTCAAGTGGGATTTATCCCAGGAATGCAAGGATTTTTCAGTATCCGCAAATCAATCAGTGTGATTCACCGTATCAACAAATTGAAGAATAAAAACCATATGATAATCTCAATAGATGCAGGAAAAGCTTTCAACAAAACTCAACACCTATTTATGATAAAAACTCTCAAGAAAGTAGGCATAGAGGAAACTTACCTCAACATAACAGAGGCCATATATGACAAACCCACAGCCAACATCATTCTCAATGGTGAAGGACTGAAACCATTTCCTCTAAGATCAGCAACAAAAAAAGGTTATCCACTCTCTCCACTGTTATTCAACATAGTTTTGGAAGTTTTAGCGACAGCAATCAGAGAAGAAAAAGAAATAAAAGGAATCCAAATCAGAAAAGAAAAAGTAAAGCTGTCACTACTTGCAGATGACATGATGCTATACATAGAGAATCCTAAAGACTCTACCAAAAAGCTACTAGAGCTAATCAATGAATTTGGTAAAGTAGCAGGATACAAAATTAATGCACAGAAATCTCTTGCATTCCTATACACTAATGATGAAAAATCTGAAAGAGAAATTAAGGGAACACTCCCATTTACCACTGCAACAAAAAGAATTAAATACCTAGGAATAAACCTACCTAAGGAGACAAAGACCTGTATGCAGAAAACTATAAGACACTGATGAAATAAATTAAAGATGATACAAACAGATGGAGAGATATACCATGTTCTTGGATGGGAAGAATCAACATTGTGAAAATGACTCTACTACCCAAAGCAATCTACAGATTCAATGCAATCCCTATCAAACTACCAATGGCATTTTTCACAGAATTAGAACAAAAAATTTCAAAATTTGTATGGAAACACAAAAGACCCCAATAGCCAAAGCAATCTTGAGAAAGAAAAATGGAACTGGAGGAATCAGGCTCCCTGACTTCAGATTATACTACAAAGCTACAATAATCAAGACAGTATGGTAATGGCACAAAAACAGAAATACAGATCAATGGAACAGGATAGAAAGCCCAGAGATAAACCCACGCACATATGGTCACCTTAACTTTGATAAAGGAGGCAAGAATATACAATGGAGAAAAGACAGCCACTTCAACAAGCGGTGCTGGGAAAACTGGACAGCTACATATAAAAGAATGAAATTAGAACACTTCCTAACACCATACACAAAAATAAACTCAAAATGGATTAAAGACCTAAATGTGAGATAAAACTCTTAGAAGAAAACATAGGAAGAACACACTTTGACATAAATCACAGCAAGATCGTTTTTGACACACCTCCTAGAGAAATGGAAATAAAAACAAGAATAAACAAATGGGACCTAATGAAACCTAAAAGCTTTTGCACAGCAAAAGAAACCATAAACAAGACGAAAAGATAACCCTCAGAATGGGAGAAAATATTTGCAAATGAAGCAACTGATAAACGATTTATCATAAATGGGTGTTGAATTTTGTCAAAAGCTTTTTCTTCACCTATTGAGATGATCATATGGTTTCTCTCCTTCAATTTGTTAATATGGTTTATCAAATTGATTGATTTGTATTTACTGAAGTATCCTTGCATTCCTGGGATAAACCCCACTTGACCATGATGTATGATCCTTTTAATGTGCTGTTGGATTCTGTTTGCTAGTATTTTGTTGAGGATTTTTGCATCTATGTTCATCAGTGATATTGGCCTGTAGTTTTCTTTCTTTGTGACATCTTTGTCTGCTTTTGTTATCAGGTTGATGGTGGCCTTGCAGAATGAGTTTGGGAGTGTTCCTCCCTCTGCTATATTTTGGAAGACTTTGAGAAGAATAGGTGTTAGCTCTTCTCTAAATGTTTGATAGAATTCGCCTGTGAAGGCATCTGGTCCTCGGCTTTTGTTTGTTGGAAGATTTTTAATCACAGTCTCAATTTCAGTGCTTGTGACTGGTCTATTTATATTTTCTATTTCTTTCTGGTTCAGTCTCAGAGGTTGTGCTTTTCTAAGAATTTGTCCATTTCCTCCAGGTTGTCCATTTTATTGGGATATAGTTGCTTGTAAGTAATCTCTCATGATCCTTTGTATTTCTGCAGTGTTAGTTGTTACTTCTCCTTTTTCATTTCTAGTTCTGTTGATTTGAGTCTTTTCCCTTTTTTGCTTGATGAGTCTGGCTAATGGTTTATCAATTTTGTTTATCTTCTCAAAGAACCAGTTTTTAATTTTATTGATCTTTGCTATTGTTTCCTTCATTTCTTTTTCATTTATTTCTAATCTGTTCTTTATGATTTCTTTCTTTCTGCGAACTTCGGGGTTTTTTTTCTTCTTTCTCTAATTGTTTTAGGTGTACAGTTAGATTGTTTATTTGAGACGTTTCTTGTTTCTTGAGGTAGGATTGTATTGCTATAAACTTCCCTCTTAGAACTGCTTTTGCTGCATCCCATAGGTTTTGGGTCATCGTGTTTTCATTGTCATTTGTTTCTAGGTATTTTTTGATTTCCTCTTTGATTTCTCCAGTGATCTCTTGGTTATTTAGTAGTGTACTGTTTAGCCTCCATGTGTTTGTATTTTGTACAGATTTTTTCCTAATCTAGTCTCATAGAGTTGTGGTTGGAAAAGATATTTGATATGATTTCAATTTTCTTAAATTTACCAAGGCTTGATTTGTGACCCAAGATATGATCTATCCTGGAGAATGTTCCATGAGCACTTGAGAAGAAAGTGTATTCTCTTGTTTTTGGATGGAATGTGCTATAAATATCGATTAAGTCCATCTTGTTTAATGTATCATTTAAAGCTTGTTTCCTTATTTATTTTCATTTTGGATGATCTGTCCATTGGTGAAAGTGGGGTGTTAAAGTCCCCTACTATGATTGTGTTACTGTCAATTTCCCCTTTTATGGCTGTTAGCATTTGTCATGTAGTGAGGTGCTCCTATGTTGGATGCATATTTATAATTGTTATATCTTCTTCTTGGATTGATCCCTTAATCATTATGTAGTGTCCTTCTTTGTCTCTTGTAATAGTCTTTATTTTAAAGTATCTTTTGTCTGATATGAGAATTGCTACTCCAGCTTTCTTTTGATTTACGTTTGCATAGAATATCTTGTTCCATCCCCTCACTTTCAGTCTGTATGTGTCCCTAGGTCCGAAGTGGGTCTCTTGTAGACAGCATATATACAGGTCTTGTTTTTAAGTATTTATCTAAGAAACACATTCGGACTGAGGGTACTCCAAGATCCATGCACAGAACATCACGTAGTGAATAAGCTAGACCAAGCTCTGGGTATGCACATCTCATCTATTATTGGTACAATTATAAAGGCAATAAGTTTCTTGAAGGTATAAAATCTTTCTTATAAAATTTAACTCTGAAAATAAAGCCAACAGCTAATGCTGATGCTAGGAATGATGGAGTCTAAATAAGAAATGTTTCTTAGCTAGAATATAGAAATTTTGAGTTAAAGAGCAGAAGAACAAGCTCATGCATAACTCAGATCAGATAAGAACAGATTCACCACATATACTTCTAAGAGAAATGAATAGTTGTTTATAAAACTATTTCCATGAGAGCCCAAGCCAGTATTTTTAAAATATACTTTGTAAAGGAAATTATATAAAATAGTGATACTAATAACTTTTTAAATTCTGAGACTATCTTAGATATACATTTGAATACCCAGAATGAATGTCTCAGGTCACATCCTCTCATGAATGTCAAGAAATGCACATATTTTCATGCTCAAAGATGGCTGTTCAAAATACACTCAAGTATCATTGCTCCATCCAGGTTGGAGCCTTAGCAGCTTAAAAAATTAGGTTTCTCTTTTATCATATATAATTCCATTTCTTGTATAATGAAAACCATAACTCCAACCAGACAAGTAGTTTTCATTCATTCATTGAACCACACCTACTGAGCCTTCCCTAGAGGTCAGACAATGGCAGTAGGTTCCAGGAAGAGCAGACAGGAAAGAACACTGCAGACTGCCACTGATAAAATGAATGTAGATTATGGAGAGTGAGTATACTTATGATTTTCTAATTCTTCTGGATATATTCCTTCTTGAATCAGCTTCAGGTTTTTGGTTCAGTTTATCAAGAAATCATTTTTCTTAACTGTAACAGGATAGTATTATCATATGACTAAGTCAGTGTGTTTGACTTCAACCTAGTTTCACTGTCACAATTGATACCTGACTAGACAAAGCCACAGCTTATCATCAAGAAAGTGTAAAGGCAGAGCTTCCTGAGAAACATTTTTGGACAGTACCTTAAGATTAAAACATCAGAAGATATACTTTGTTTTAAGCTGTGGTTAGAGTTGTGACAAATCTGAAACCTATTTCCTCTTCAACATGAACAAACTTACTTCACTAGACCTTATTCTTTATAAACTAAAATTCAATTGTAAACATGATGACAATATATGAATACTTGTCTTATCTTGATGAAAAGCGATTCTTTTAAATGCCTCTTAATGCACAAAGTCTACCTTTCCTTTCCTCAATTGCAGTAGTACCGTTCTTTCTTCATGTAGGTGTACAATATCTAGGATGAGGTAAAAATAAAGATTACAAGCAACCTGATATACTATAACAGCCCATGAAGGTAGACTGCTCTCATTCTCCTTATATACTCCCCTTACTCTAGTCCTTCCTCCCCTAATCTTGAGAAAGGGAAGCTCCAGTCCTCACAGAGCAGTGTTGACACGAGTACTTACAACAATACACTAATGCAAGGAGAACTTCCTACTTCCTAGCACAGCAGAGAAAAAAGTGATCCATTAGAAAAGGAAATTATAGGGCTTCCCTGGTGGTGCAGTGGTTGAGAATCTGCCTGTCAATGCAGGGGACACGGGTTTGAGCCCTGGTCTGGGAAGATCCCACATGCTGCGGAGCAACTAGGCCCATGAGCCACAACTACTAAGCCTGCGCGTCTGGAGCCTATGCTCTGCAACAAGAGAGGCCACGATAGTGAGAGGCCCGCACAGTGCGATGAAGAGTGGCCCCCGCTTGCTGCAACTAGAGAAAGCCCTCGTACAGAAACAAAGACCCAACACAGCCAAAAATAAACAATAAATAAATAATAAATAAATTTTTCAAAAAAAGAACAAAGCCCAAGATAACTGGTTTTTAAATGCTTTTCTTCCCAGGGTACATTAGCTGATATCTGGAGACATTTAAAAAAAAAAGAAAAGAAAAGGAAATTATAACAACTGAAAACAGAAACTTTGGCATCAGAGAGAAGTGGGTTAAGTCCTAGGTCTAGCACTATAACCTTGGTCAAATTTTTAATCTACTTGAGGTTTAATTTTCCCAACAGTAAGACAACAATAAATACTAACCTTTTTTTTTCTATTATGAGTAAAAGAACACTAGATTTGGAGTCATAAGGCATGGGTTCAAGTTCCAGCTATATCCTCTAATAATATAACACCAAGGAAGTAATATAACCTCTGTGAGCCTCAGTTTCTTCATTTATAAAAGATGGATAAAAATATCTGCTTTATACTTCTCATACTTACAAGGAACTAGGAAAGAAAATGGTTTCTATAAAAATCCTTTATAACCTGTAAAGAGTTTTATAAATATAAGATAGCTTTACTGATAAAATAATCTTCTTAGAAAGCAAAATCTGAAGGGACCAAAAAAAAACTGCAAATAATGGCATGCCCATAAATTTCTAGAGGAATAAAAAAGAATAGGAGTGTTCATTAATTTTCAACCTGTTGGTTACAATTTTCTGCAGTGACCTAAAAACACAGCATTATATCATGATGAAGGTGATAATAACCCTTACAAATAAAGCAAAAACAAAGCCAGAAGCAACAATTACTTGCCATATATAACTCCTTATTGATGCCAAGATACTTTCCATTTCCACATCCAATATCAGCAACTAATGAACCACTTGGCAAAGCTTTCAAAAACTCCACAATGTGTGGCCAAGGGGTATGTCTCGTGCTGCTAAAGTGTCTAGCAATTTCTTCATAAACTTGATGGACATATTCTTGCTCCAGTTGTGAGGCTTCTTTATCACTCCCTGGAAATGATGTGGGAGTCTCCTTCATCTGGCTGTCACAGACCAAAGGGTAACCTAATGAATAAAAGAAAGCAATATAAACCATTTACTTATTTGTTTGTTTTTTAAACTTATTTTTTGGCCGCACCACGTGGCATGTGGGATCTTAGTTCCCTGACCCGGGATTGAATCTAAGGCCCCTGCATTGGAAGCATGGAGTCTTAACCATTGGACCACCAGGGAAGTCACTAAACCATTATTGTTATCCAAATGTTTCATAAGGTATGATTGTTTTATCAAAAGAAAAAGCAAATCAATCCACGTTTGATGACTAGGGTTAAGTAGGCTCTGATTTATCAGTTAAAAAAAGTAGTTCTTGGGAGGTCTGGGCAAGATGGCGGAAGAGTAAGATGCAGAGATCACCTTCCTCCCCACAGATAAATCAGAAATACATCTACACGTGGAACTGCTCCTATAGAACACCCACTGAACGCTGGCAGAAGACGTCAGACCTCCCAAAAGGCAAGAAACTTCCCATGTACCTGGGTAGGGCAAAAGAAAAAAGAAATAACAGAGACAAAAGAATAGGGACGGGACCTGCACCAGTGGGAGGGAGCTGTGAAGGACGAAAGGTTTCCACACACTAGGAAGCCCCTTCGCGGGCGGAGACTGTGGGTGGCGGAGGGGGAAGCTTCAGAGCCACGGAGGAGAGCGCAGCAACAGGGGTGCGGAGGGCAGAGTGGAGAGATTCCCGCACACAGGAGTGGTGCCGAGCAGCACTCACCAGCCCGAGAGGCTTGTCTGCTCACCCACCGGGGCAGGCGGGGGCTGGGAGCTGAGGCTCGGGCGTCAGTCGGATCCCAGGGAGAGGACTGGGGTTGGCAGTGTGAACGCAGCCTGAAGGGGTTAGCGCACCACAGCTAGCCGGTAGGGAGTCCAGGACAAAGTCTGCAGCTGCCAAAGAGGCAAGAGACTTTGTCTTGCCTCTTTGTTTCCTGGTGCGCGAGGAGAGGGGATTCAGAGCGCCGCCTAAACGAGCTCCAGAGATGGGCGTGAGCCGCAGCTATCAGCATGGACCCCAGACATGGGCATGAGACGCTAAGGCTGCTGCTGCCGCCACCAAGAATCCTGTGTGCGAGCACAGGTCACTATCCACACCGCCCCTCCTGGGACCTGTGCAGCCTGCCACTGCCAGGGTCCCGAGATCCAGGGACAACTTCCCCGGGAGAACGCATGGCGCACCTCAGGCTGCTGCAACGTCACACAAGCCTCTGCCGCTGCAGGCTCACCCCGCATCCATACCCCTCCCTCCCCCGGGCCTAAGTGAGCCAGAGCCCCCGAAGCAGCTGCTCCTTTAACCCCGTCCTGTCTGAGCGAAGAACAGACGTCCTCAGGCAACCTACACGCAAAGGCAGGTCCAAATCCAAAGCTGAAACCCGGGAGCTGTGCGAACAAAGAAGAGAAAGGGAAATTTCTCCCAGCAGCCTCAGAAGCAGCGGATTAAAGCTCCACAAACAACTTGATGTACCTGCATCTGTTGAATACCTGAATAGACAACGAATCATCTCAAATTGAGAAGGTGGACTTTGGGAGCAGGATGTATTATTTTTTTCCCCTTTTCCTCTTTTTGTGAGTGTATACGTGTATGCTTCTGTGTGAGATTTTGTCTGTATAGCTGTGTTTTCACCATTTGTCCTAGGGTTCAGTGTGTCCATTTTTTTTTTTTAACTTAAAAAAAGGTTTTTTTCTTAATAATTTTTTCTTTTTTTTCATAATAGCTTTATTTTATTTTATCTTCATTTTATTTTATTTTATCCTCTTTCTTTCTATTTTTTCTCCCTTTTATTCTGAGCCATATGGATGAAAGGTTCTTGGTGCTCCAGCCAGGCATCAGGGCTGTGCCTCTGAGGTGGGAGAGCCAACTTCAGGACACTGGTCCACAAGACACCTCCCAACTCCATGTAATACCAAACGGTGAAAATCTCTCAGAGATCTCCATCTCAACACCGAGACCCAGCTTCACTCAACAACCAGTATGCTACAGTGCTGGATACCTTATGCTAAACAACTAGCAAGACAGGAATACAGCCCCATCCATTAGCAGAGAGGCGCCTAAAATCATAATAAGGCCACAGACATCCCCAAACACACCACCAGACGTGGACGTGCCCACCAGAAAGATAAGATCCAGCCTCATCCACCAGAACACAGGCACTAGTCCCCTCCACCAGGAAGCCTACACAACCCACTGAACCAACCTTAGCCACTGGGGACAGACACCAAAAACAACAGGAACTACGAACCTGCAGCCTGTGAAAAGGAGACCCCAAACACAGTAAGATTAGCAAAATGAGAAGACAGAAAAACACACAGCAAATGAAGGAGCAAGGTAAAAACACACTAGACCTAACAAATGAAGAGGAAATAGGCAGGCTACCTGAAAAAGAATTCAGAATAATGACAGTAAAGATGATCCAAAATCTCGGAAATAGAATAGACAAAATGCAAGAAACATTTAACAAGGACGTAGAAGAACTAAAGAGGAACCAAGCAACAATGAAAAACACAATAAATGAAATAAAAAATATTCTAGAAGGGATCAATAGCAGAATAAATGAGGCAGAAGAACGGGTAAGTGACCTGGAAGATAAAATAGTGGAAATAACTACTGCAGAGCAGAATAAAGAAAAAAGAATGAAAAGAACTGAGGACAATCTCAGAGACCTCTGGGACAACATTAAACGCACAAACATTCGAATTATAGGGGTCCCAGAAGAAGAAGAGAAAAAGAAAGGGACTGAGAAAATATTTGAAGAGATTATAGTTGAAAACTTCCCTAATATGGGAAAGGAAATAGTTAATCAAGTCCTGGAAGCACAGAGAGTCCCATACAGGATAAATCCAAGGAGAAACACGCCAAGACACATATTAACCAAACTATCAAAAATTAAATATAAAGAAAACATATTAAAAGCAGCAAGGGAAAAACAGCAAATAACACACAAGGGAATCCCCATAAGGTTAACAGCTGATCTTTCAGCAGAAACTCTGCAAGCCAGAAGGGAGTGGCAGGATATACTTAAAGTCATGAAGGAGAAAAACCTACAACAAAGATTACTCTACCCAGCAAGGATCTCATTCAGATTTGATGGAGAAATTAAAACCTTTACAGACAAGCAAAAGCTGAGAGAGTTCAGCACCACCAAACCAGCTTTACAACAAATGTTAAAGGGACTTCTCTAGGCAAGAAACACAAGAGAAGGAAAACACCTATAATAACAAACCCAAAACATTTAAGAAAATGGGAATAGGAACATACATATCAATAATTACCTTAAACGTAAATGGATTAAATGCTGCCAGCAAAAGAAACAGACTGGCTGAATGGATACAAAAACAAGACCCGTATATATGCTGTCTACAAGAGACCCACTTCAGACCTAGGGACACATACAGACTGAAAGTGAGGGGATGGAAAAAGATATTCTATGCAAATAGAAATCAAAAGAAAGCTGGAGTAGCAATTCTCATATCAGACAAAATAGACTTTAAAATAAAGACTATAACAAGAGACAAAGAAGGACACTACATAATGATCAAGGGATTGATCCAAGAAGAAGATATAACAATTGTAAATATTTATGCACCCAACATAGGAACGGCAAATACTAACAGCCATAAAAGGGGAAATTGACAGTAACACAATCATAGTAGGGGACTTTAACACCCCACTTTCACCAATGGACAGATCATCCAAAATGAAAATAAATAAGGAAACAAGCTTTAAATGATACATTAAAGAAGATGGACTTAATTGATATTTATAGCACATTCCATCCAAAAACAAGAGAATACACTTTCTTCTCAAGTGCTCATGGAACATTCTCCAGGATAGATCATATCTTGGGTCACAAATCAAGCCTTGACTGAATGTCAATATTATGACATAGTATGAGTGTGTTTCATGTTTGGTAATTGCAATCATTGTTGCTTTTGTTGTGGTCATCCATGTACAATGCTTGGTGTCAGTCTATTTATCTCTTGTAAAAATAAAATACAGTGTATGTGTGTGAAAAAAAAAAATCAAGCCTTGGTAAATTTAAGAAAATTGAAATCATATCAAGTATCTTTTCCAACCACAATGCTATGAGATTAGATATCAATTACAGGAAAAGATCTGTAAAAAATACAAACACGTGGAGGCTACACAATACACTACGTAATAACGAAGTGATCACTGAAGAAATCAAAGGGGAAATCAAAAAATACCTAGAAACAAATGACAATGGAGACACGACGACCCAAAACCTATGGGATGCAACAAAAAGCAGTTGTAAGAGGGACGTTTATAGCAATACAAGCCTACCTCAAGAAACAGGAAACATCTCAAATAAACAACCTAACCTTGCACCTAAAGCAATTAGAGAAAGAAGAACAAAAAACCCCCAAAGATAGCAGAAGTAAAGAAATCATAAAGATCAGATGAGAAAGAAATGAAGGAAACAATAGCAAAGATCAATAAAACTAAAAGTTGGTTCTTTGAGAAGATAAACAAAACAGATAAACCATTAGCCAGGTTCATCAAGAAAAAAAGGGAGAAGACTCAAACGAATAGAAATAGGAATGAAAAAGGAGAAGTAACAACTGACACTGCAGAAATACAAAAAATCATGAGAGATTACTACAAGCAACTCTATGCCAATAAAATGGACAACCTGGAAGAAATGGACAAATTCTTAGAAATGCACAACCTGCCGAGACTGAACCAGGAAGAAATAGAAAATATGAACAGACCAATCACAAGCACTGAAATTGAAACTGTGATTAAAAGCCTTCCAACAAACAAAAGCCCAGGACCAGATGGCTTCACAGGCGAATTCTATCAAACATTTAGAGAAGAGCTAACACCTATCCTTCTCAAACTCTTCCAAAATATTACCGAGTGAGGAATACTACCCAACTCATTCTACGAGGGCACCATCACCCTGATACCAAAACCAGACAAAGATGTCACAAAGAAAGAAAACTACAGGCCAATATCACTGATGAACATAGATGCAAAAATCCTCAACAAAATACTAGCAAACAGATTCCAATAGCACATTAAAAGGATCATACACCATGATCAAGTGGGGTTTATTCCAGGAATGCAAGGATTCTTCAATATATGCAAATCAATCAATGTGATACACCATATTAACAAATTGAAGGAGAAAAACCATATGATCATCTCAATAGATGCAGAGAAAGCTTTTGACAAAATTCAACACCCACTTATGATAAAAGCCCTGCAGAAAGTAGGCATAGAGGGAACTTTCCTCAACATAATAAAGGCCATATATGACAAACCCACAGCCAACATTGTCCTCAATGGTGAAAAACTGAAACCATTTCCACTAAGATCAGGAACAAGACAAGGTTGCCCACTCTCACCACTATTATTCAACATAGTTTTGGAAGTGTTAGCCACAGCAATCAGAGAAGAAAAAGAAATAAAAGGAATCCAATTCAGAAAAGAAGAAGTAAAACTGTCACTGTTTGCAGATGACATGATACTATACATAGAGAATCCTAAAGATGCTACCAGAAAACTACTAGAGCTAATCAATGAATTTGGTAAAGTAGCAGGATACAAAATTAATGCACAGAAATCTCTTGCATTCCTATACACTAATGATGAAAAATCTGAAAGTAAAATTAAGAAAACACTCTCATTTACCATTGCAACAAAAAGAATTAAATATCTAGGAATAAACCTACCTAAGGAGACAAAAGACCTGTATGCAGAAAATTATAAGACACTGATGAAAGAAATTAAAGATGATACAAATAGATGGAGAGATATACCATGTTCTTGGATTGGAAGAATCAACATTGTGAAAATGACTCTACTATCCAAAGCAATCTACAGATTCAATGCAATCCCTATCAAACTACCACTGGCATTTTTCACAGAACTAGAACAAAAAATCTCACAATTTGTATGGAAACACAAAAGACCCCGAATAGCCAAAGCAATCTTGAGAACGAAAAATGGAGCTGGAGGAATCAGGCTCCCTGACTTCAGACTATACTACAAAGCTACAGTAATCAAGACAGTTCGGTACTGGCACAAAAACAGAAACATAGATCAATGGAACAGGATAGAAAGCCCAGAGATAAACCCACACACATATGGTCACCTTATCTTTGATAAAGGAGGCAAGCATATACAGTGGAGAAAAGACAGCCTCTTCAATAAGTGGTGCTGGGAAAACTGGACAGGTACATGTAAAAGAATGAAATTAGAACACTCCCTAACACCATACACAAAAATAAACTCAAAATGGATTAAAGACCTAAATGTAAGGCCAGACACTATCAAACTCTTAGAGGAAAACATAGGCAGAACACTCTATGACATAAATCACAGCAAGATCCTTTTTGACCCACCTCCTAGAGAAATGGAAATAAAGACAAAAATAAACAAATGGGACCTAATGAAACTTAAAAGCTTTTGCAAAGCAAAGAAAACCATAAACAAGTCCAAAAGACAACCCTCAGAATGGGAGAAAATATTTGCAAATGAAGCAACTGACAAAGGATTAATCTCCAAGATTTACAAGCAGCTCATGCAGCTCAATAACAAAAAAACAAACAACCCAATCCAAAAATGGGCAGAAGACCTAAATATACATTTCTCCAAAGAAGATATACAGATGGCCAACAAACACATGAAAGGATGCTCAACGTCATTAATCATTAGAGAAATGCAAATCAAAACTACAATGAGATATCATCTCACACTGGTCAGAATGGCCATCATCAAAAAATCTACAAACAATAAGTGCTGGAGAGGGTGTGGAGAAAAGGGAACACTCTTTCACTGTTGGTGGGAATGTAAATTGATACAGCCACTATGGAGAACAGTATGGAGGTTCCTTAAAAAACTAAAAATAGAGCTACCATACGACCCAGCAATCCCACTACTGGGCATACACCCTTAGAAAACCATAATTCAAAAAGAGTCATGTACCAAAATGTTCATTGCAGCTCTATTTACAATAGCCAGGACATGGAAGCAACCTAAGTGTCCATCATCAGATGAATGGATAAAGAAGATGTGGCACATATATACAATGGAATATTACTCAGCCATAAAAAGAAACGAAATGGAGTTATTTGTAGTGAGGTGGATGGAGTAAGAGTCTGTCATACAGAGTGAAGTAAGTCAGAAAGAGAAAAACAAATACAGTATGCTAACACATATATATGGAATCTAAGGAAAAAAAAAAAAAGGTCATGAAGAACCTAGTGGCAAGACGGGAATAAAGACACAGACCTACCAGAGAATGGACTTGAGGATATGGGGAGGGGGAAGGGTAAGACGTGACAAAGAGAGAGAGTGGCATGGACATATATACACTACCAAACGTAAAATAGATAGCTAGTGGGAAACAACCACATAGCACAGGGAGATCAGCTCTGTGCTTTGTGACCACCTAGAGGTGTGGGATAGGGAGGGCAGGAGGGAGGGAGATGCAAGAGAGAAGAGATATGGGAACATATGTATATGTATAACTGATTCACTTTGTTATAAAGCAGAAACTAACACACCATTGTAAGGCAATTATACTCCAATAAAGATGTTAAAAAAAAAAAAAAGTAGTTCTTACCTAGCAAGTCCAATTATGTATGTGAGGGGTCTAATATAAGAAGGGGTAAATCCATTTGAAACAAAATATGACTGTATTTCTGCATGCCTTATAATGCAGATGCCTATTTCATCTTGGGATTAAGGGTCCTCTTATTCAGGAAAGCATCTTGATGGGCCTGGCGTAACCAGAAGAAATTTAGCAATTAACAGGATTTAAGGTTTTTGTCTTGGTAGGAGTTCTGGGGACCCTAGGACTCTCAGAAGAAGAACCAGACCTAGAAACAAAGTGTGATTCGGTAATAATCACAAGATCTAATGAATACTGTTTGAAGCAGTTTACATATATTTTCTCAATCCTCACAGTAACACTATGAATAGGTACTATTGCATTCATTTTACAGATGAGGAAACTGACTCACGGAATATTAAATAATGATCCTAAAGTGACAAAGATGGTAAGTCATAGAGTCAAGATTTGAACCCTGGCAGTGGAGACTCCTGAATCCACATTCTCAATGACTACACTGTGTTGCCTCCTTCAAAAGAATGAGCAAATCCTAAGGAGAACACCAGCAAGTAGAAAAGATGACAGAGGAAATTTAGGATACAATGTCTCAAATTAATTTTGAAGTGTTCCCTGTTCTCTGCAATAACGTCTAATATTCATTTCAAATCCTTGCCTTTTCTCGGCTATGCTATAATTTCCCTTTGTCTTCAGCCAGTCTGTGGCACACAACATCTTTTTTATGGGTAGCATACTAGAGAATAAAGGAAGAAGTAGTGTTCCCAGAGAAACCACAGACAAGACTTAGCAATAATTAGAAATCATGTGGCAGCAAAGAATTGATGGCTTCAGGAATTTTCCCTAAATATAACTAGAAGATTCCAAACCTTGAATGGGAGTGGAACTATCTAGTCCCTACTAATGTGTAAAGTGAAGCTCTAAACACTTTATGTAGACATTTAAGAAAAGGGTAGCCCCAGAAAGCCTGAGAGCTCTAAAACATACATGTGGAAACAGATGGGTTACATTATGTTGGTTACATCAGAATTACAATTACACTACAATATACATTACAATTATCTTAAACTGGTCTTGCTAAAAATTTTATTCTCTTGGAAATTATGAACATCTCAGTTATGTAAAGGGAGGATCACTTAAATCCACAAATTTTGACCAAAAGTATCCAAAAGATGGCCTTGAACTTTAAAAAAATCTGTAAACTGAATATACAATCAGAGCTTCTTATAGCATCTCTTAAATTAATGCCCATAACAAAAAAACATTTGCATAAGAAAACTAACTTGTCTCTTCTACTAAATTTCAAGTTCCTTGAGAACAAGAGCCATGCTTCATTTTTCTATACTTTGTAAAGCTACTGGCAGTGTTAGACATTCATCAAATACTAAATAAATATTTTTTAATCGATAAAAAAAATTTTGTTTTTAAGTCCTCAATGACACTTTTAACAAAAGAAACAAAAACCTGTTAAAACCTATTTTAAGCTTCACTAACATGAAGATATCAAATATGAAGATTCCAAGTTTCCTAACAGAATATCTTATACATATAATAAAGATTTTTAATTTAAAATGTTTTTAAGATGACTAAATCCAAAAGCTCCTGCTAAGATACCACCCATAACTGAAACCACCAGGATGTTAAAAGCTCATAACATCACTGTCATTATAAAATATTACTTATAAAACACAAGGGGTTTTTATTTGAGTCCAAGAAATACAGGTCATGATGCACTTATACAGACAATTCAAAACAGCATCCTCTACAAGTTTTTGAGCACTCCTTTCCAAGCTGACTAAAACAAACACTGTTTATCCCCCTAAAGTTATCCACTTACTATAGAACAATTTGTCATCTCCAACATCCCTGTTAGGTTAATGAGAAGTAATTGAGAAATGTAACAAGCTGTTTCCAAAAAAACTTATTTTTGTACAAGTGATATTTTAATGCCCCCAAACTGTAGTATTCTTAACCATGACTACAATAAATAAAATATTTATTTAGACTTAAACTATGCTCAAGTACTATGTTTGAGGAAAATAAAGATGAGTAAGATGCAGTCCCTGCCCTCAAGGAATATAAACTTAACCACGGGGGTGGTTAAGAAAAGTATATGTAAGTACAATACAAGTCAGAACACGGGAAATGCCATTAGAGGAGTTAAGACAAAGCTCTTCTCAGTTCTTATGGGACTTTAAAAGATTTTCATAGTAGATTTACTCCATTTTACAGGAGAACCAAAATTATATACTTACTACAATTACAAGGTGTTTGCCTCACTTTCCTAAAGGTAAATGATGTCCGTATTCCCCTCTTGCTTAAAGTTAAGTCTTCAACATCTCCGGTGATAATTCCACTTTTGTGACCCCTGGACGCTTGAACAGTATCAAATTTTCTGGGTGTGATTCTAAAAACAACAGTCAAATTAGTTTATTTAACACTGTATTCAGAAAAATATTTCAGGTCCTTTAAAAATATTAAGCAAATAGAGTAAATCTAGAAGAATTTATTGCAAATATCTATTGGATTCCCTGAATTGCTAAGCATTGTGGAAAAAAAACAAGGAAATAGAAGTCTTTGTCTCTTAGGAAATTATCTCCAGGGTAATCATTTACAGCTAACAAACTATGCAAGGGGGAAAAATAGAACAATAACAAATGCTTAATTAATACCAATGTCAAGGAAGAAAAAACAAGAAACAGATGGGACAAAGAGGAAACAAATAGATAGTAAATTTAAATCCAATTATCAGTAATGTTAAATGTAAAAGGACTTTAAATCCAATTAAAGAACAAAGAATTTCAGATTGGATGTTTTTAAAAATCCAACTATATGCTGATTACAAGAGACACACCTTATAAATAAGGACAGAGAATGGTTGAAAAATGATAGAAAAAAAGATACAACATACAAAAAACAAATATTTTGCATATACCTAGCAAAACCAAAAGAAAAGTGGTATAGCTATACTAATCATACAAAGTAGACTTTAAGGCAATAAGTATTAATAGAGATAAAAAGGAACATTTCATAATGATAACAGGGTCAATCCAACGGAAAAATATTATGTAAAAACCCTATATATTTGTATGCACCTAACTAATAGCACAGCCTCAAAATATATAAAGCAAAAAGTGAAAACAAAATCTAAAAGGAGAAATAGACAAATACATAATTATCACTGGAATTTCTAATGTATCTTTCTTAGTAAGTGAAATCTATCTGCAAGTCAAGGACATCAACATCAGAAAACAACAGATAATGGAACAAAAAAGTATATGATTGACATAGATAAAATAAGTAAAACAAAGATTGAAAACTAAAGACAGAAAAGTACAAGTCATTGTAGATTATAAGAAAGTTTAAAGGGAATCTTGGAAGTAAGATCAAATTTTTGAATGGGGAAAAAGGAATCATTTAGTAAGAAAATATGGCCTTTTCAAATTAAATTTATAGAGTGAAATGCACAGATCTTAAGTGTACAGTTCAATGAATTTTGACAAATGCACACAACCATGTATCCACCAACCCAATCAAGACAATTACCCAAGGAAATTCCCTCGTGCCCTTTTCCAGTCAGTATTTCCCCCCTTCAAAGCAATGACTATTCTGACTTCTATCCATATAGTTCTGCCTGTTCTTGAATTTCATATATAGTTGGCACTATTTTGTATCTGGTTTTGTCCATTGAACATAATTTTGGGATTTAGCCATGTTGTTGTGTGTTTCAGCAGTTCACTGTTTTTCTTTAATCACTGAGTAAAATTTCATTATATGAATATGCCATTATTTATCCAAAATCTCCTGTTTATTGATATTTGGCATTCTTAGTTTGGGACTATTACAAATAAAGCGTATACACATCTTTTTCAGATATATACTTTTATTACTCTTGGGAAAATACCTAAGAGTGAAATTGGTGGGTCATAGTGTAAGAAACTACCAGTTTTCCAAGATGGTTGCACATAATTTTACACTCCCACCAGCAACATATGAGAGTTTCAGGGTGCTTGACATTCTCACCAACACTTGGTATTGTCTAAGTTTTAAATGTTAGTCATTTTAGCAAGTAGCAAGTGATATGAAATTTCAGTTATAATTTGTATTTCTCTGATGACTAATGATATTGTGTTTCTTTTCATGTGTTTTTTAGCCATTCATAGATCCTTCTGGTAAAGGATCTGTTCAAATCTTATACCCAGTCTTTTGTTAGATATATGTATTGTGGATATTTTTTCCCCCATGTATAGCCTGACTTTTCATTTTCTTAATGCTGTCTTCTGATAAGCAGAAGTTTTAAATTTTGATGCAGTTATTTTGTCTTCTTTTTCTTTTACAGTGTTCTGAAACCTTTCTAAAAAAAACTGCCTACCCCAGAGCTGCAAAAGTATCCAGGTCAGCAGCCTGGTGGGAAGGTGAGAGTGTCCCAGGCTGCCCTGTGTTTAAAAAAACAAAACAAAACAAAAATAAAAATAAACTTATAGATACAGAAAACAGATTGGTGGTTGTGGGGTGTGTGGGGTGGGGTGAAGTCGGGTAGGGGAATGTGTGTGAAATGGTAAATGTGGTCAAAAGGTATAAACTTCCCGTAATAAAGTAAATAAGTCTGGGTGTTGTAATGGTGTCTATAGTTAATAATACTGTATTGCATATTTGATAGTTGCTAAGAGAGTATATCATAAAAGTTCCCAATAAAAGAAAAAAAAATTTGTAACTGTGTGGTGATGGATGTTAACTAGACTTATTGTGTTGACCGTTTTGCAATATATACATAGAGAGAATCAGTATGCTGTACATCTGAAACTAATACAATGTTATATATAAATAAAATCTCAATTAAAAAATCAGAATTTCCAGGCTGACAGCTTCTGAAACTGTTTACTTTTGAAACTAATTAATTCAGAGTATTGGAAAAGAAGTATTTTACAGGTTGTAACCGAGCAGGACCTTATGTGGCCTTCCCCAGACAGATCCCTCCCCCATATCCTCTGCTTTTAGCTCCTCTCTGAAGTACCTAGATAATAGTATCTGATGCACATTTCCTGAATTGTTTTACAGATGCTAAAATCCCTACTAAATGAAAGAAATTAACTACTTGATGACCATGAGCACCCATGACCTACTGGCACCTAAGGATTGATAATATTAACCCCTGTGACACCACCCTGTTACTTCAACATCAACCAATCAGAGAACTGTGCACAGGCTGATCACATACCCTGGGATGCCCCTCCCTCACCTTGCCTTTAAAAATACTTTGCTGAAACCCATTGAGGAGTTTGGGCTTTTTGAGCACTAGCTGTCCGGACTCCGTGTACAGTGCCCAACAATAAATTCTGCACTTTCCTTCACCACAACCTGATGTCAGTAGACTGGCTTTTACCGCGTGTGGGCAAGTGAACTCAAGTTTGTTTTGGTAACAAGGTCTTGATACTATTTTAAAAAGGATTTTATTTCTTTCCCCCAAAATTATTTTTTGATTATTGACCCTGTATGCTACAACCCTGTATGCTATATTCAGTTATTAATTCTAGTACTTTGTAGATTTCCTAGGATTTTCTACATCTACAGTCATAAAGAGTTTTACTTCTTCCTCTCAAATACATATGATTTTCACTTCTTTCTCTTGGATTATTATACTAAGACATCCAATACAATATTAAATAGAAGTGATGAGAGCAGAAATCCCTGCCTTGTTCAATATTTTAGGAAAAAGCATTCAATATTTTATCATTAAGTATGATGTTGCCTGTGGGTTTTTCATTGATGCCCTTTATCAGACTGAAGAAGTTTCCTTCTTATCCTAGTTTGCCAAGTTTTTATCATGAGTGGATGCTGAATTCTGTCAAATACATTTTCTGCATCAATCAAGATGACATGATTATATATATTTTCTCTTTTGTTCTTTTAATGTTCGGTTTCCAAATGTTAAACCTATCTTGCAATCCTGGGACAAATTCCACTTAGTCTTGATGTGTTTTCTTTTTTATATATTGCAGGATTGGATTTTCTAACATTTTGTCAAGGACTTTTATCATCTCTGAGAGATACTGGTCTGTAATTTTCTTTTGTTGTAATGTCCTTAACAAATTTTGGTGTCAGGGTAACGCCAGTCTCATAAAACGAGTCGTGAGAATGGCTCTTTTAAAAGAGCTCATGCTAAAAGCAATTTTTTAGAAGTAAAAGCAAGGGAAAAATGCCTGAAATTATATGAATGTTACTCTAATTGCTGAAAATGATTAAAACTATGGTGTTGAACAAAGTCAAGATTTATTTTAGAACAATGAATATCTTGAAACTCTTATTAGCAATTCTTTCCTGGGTACTAAGTAGTTCTCTATAACGGCTCTCTGAAGTCAATTACTTCACTTGCCTTGAGTTAAATCTTAGGCAAAGGTCAAGCAGTACTTACTGCTTTGGGTACCAATCTCAGATTTTTAGGAAGAGGTAATCCATATGTTAAAAATAATTAATTCTTTACATATCTCTGAACAACTTCTTTTCCCCCTGTACTTAAATTATAATCTAGTTGGGAAAATATTAAATAAAAAGATAAAAACATTTTTATAGATTTAAATAACAGTTCAGTACAATAGAAAGACATCACAAGCCAGTAGGAGACAATACAGTCTTTAGGAGTTAAGAGAGAAATTATTTCAGGCTACTGCAGTCAGAAAAAGCTTTATACGTTATAAAGGAAATAAAAGTTGAGCTACATGTTAAAAACAAGTGAATGGAAAGGAAAAGGAAATTTATTGCATTAAGAGTTGACAAAAGTCTGAAGGCTACAAGGCACTGTATAAATTCAGATGAAAGGGAGCAAACAAGTTTAGCTATAACGGTATGGTTAAGAGCACAGATCCTGAAGCCAGACTCCCTGGCTTTCTGATCTCGTGTCTGCCCTTTAATGGTTTTGTAACTTTGTACAAGTTATGTTCCAATTTCCTTTAAAAATGGGGACAAAACCATGAAAAAAACTTTCCACTGTGACAATATGAGTTAAATGAGTTAATATATGTAAAGCTTTTAGACAATACCTGGCACAAAGAAAATGCTCCAAAAATAATTTAAAAGGAGAGCTCACACAAACTCGTGAACTAATGCAACCCAAGGCTAGTCAACTAACATAAATGAGTGAAGCAGGTAGATTTGTTTAGAAATATATTGTTTCCCATTAAACACATAGGAATTGTCTTCATTTAAAAAAACAAAGTGTTCTCTTCCATTTTTCTTAAAACACACATTCCTGCTCATTCTACCTTTTACCCCACTTTTAAAACAGACATGAGTTTAAGAAATATTTAATTTTCATTTAACTCTGTTATAAGATAAAAACAACAGTATAAGCACAGTAATAAATGACAACTGAAACTCAGCCATAGTTCAGGGAGTCATACAAAGTGGCAGGAACTCTAGAGAATCTGAAAATGTAGGTCTCACCTATAGAAGTCCATTGATAGTCTCAGCTACTGCTGCCAAAAGATACTGTGGTTTCAGATCTTCTCAATTTTCAAAAGAAGCTGAAAATTCAGATTCTTGTGTAAAAGCTCCTAATTTTCACGTGTAACCAATTTTTTAAAATGCCACAACGTTGACCACTACCACACCAGTCAAACAGCCTGACTGCTATATTTGACCCATGTGTTGCCAGTTTGCCATCTTTGATTTAGGGCATGCTGGCTAGAATAGTAAACTATACATCAAATTAAAAGTATTTGGAATTGGCTGTGTTAATCAACCTTCTTCAGTAGTGCTTTCTAGTGCTTTATTAGCACAGAGATCAAAATATTTTTAATCAAGGTTTATTTCTATAGTTTATATGTATTTTTAAGTGCACTAAATGTGCTTTTTCAATTTATCTTCCCTTCCACCCAGATTCCAAGGAACCCGTCAATAGTTGATATACCATTTGTTTGGTCAGTCTCTCTCTGTTGCTACTTCTGTGTGTCTTCCCTTCCCTTCCCTCCCTCCTTCTCTCTCTCTTCTTCACACACACACACACACACACACACACATGCAAAACACATTACAGATAATGGGTATCAGTGGAAGCCTTTAAAAATAATACTGAAGGTTCTTTTTCCCCTGAAATTATTATAGAAAATTTTGATTCTAGAGAAAGGTTTAAAAATAAATATTAACCTGCAAGTCAACCTTCCAGAGATCCTACTCTTAACATTTAACAAGAAAATAATCTGATCAAGATGATGTTTAGGAGAATTAATCTATACTATTACCCAGAACAAATTAAAATATTTTCATAATATAGGCCCATAGAAAGTAATTTCTTATTTTGTATTTGTTGTAGTGCTATTACTCTTAAGTTTAAATGGTACCAATAGTAAAAATCCTTGAACCTAAAACAAAAGAAAATGTGAATATTCTCAAAATTACAGGAATACTTTAAACACCACAGGGTCACATCACCATTTTCAATTACTGAAAAGTTAAAAATATTTTAAATGGCTGTGAAAAAGAAATCAGGCAAATTTAATCCTTAGTGCACAAAATCAGGCCATCTGTTTTTATGGCTCATTTAGGACAGGTTACAAATTCATTTACATGTTCACTTCCTTGAATTTTTATAAAAATGCATCAGCTAAAATCTCCAACCAGGGCAGTATTAATAAGTACAGAGCTCAGAAGTATTTTAAGTGACAATATATGTAAATTTTAGCAGTGTGATGCTTCCACCTCAAAAGGCTAAGGATTTATTCCTGCCAAAAGTGAATAAGCCATTTCTTTCAGATTAGATTCAATCAAACAAACTCAAATTGAGGGTCATTCTGTAAAACAACTGGCCTTCTTAAAAGCATAAACATCATGAAAGACAAAGAAAAGTTGAGGAATTGTTTCAAATTAAAGAAGACTAACGAGAATTGACAACTAAGTGTAATGCAGGTTAATGGGCCACATCCTAGATCAGAGGGAAAACTTACCAAGAGGTACTGACAGATTCTCTCCATGACCAAACTTTAGTCGGGTTCCTCTGAGCCCAAATAGGCCCTATCCTCGGGTATGTTCTAGATCTAGCCCCATTTTAGCAAGAATCCTGCTAAGTCAGTTTAGCCCAAATCCCCCAACCTCGATATCTGATCATCCTTGATATCTGACCAAATTCCTTACCCGCATGTTTCCCCCAGGTGATGTCTGATCATCCTGGCCTGCCTTCAGCAAGAATCCTATGGTTGGTTTAGCCAGAATTCCCCCTTACCATTGATGTTTCCTCTTAGTAGTTTTCTATCCACCCACACTGCCCCATTCCCAACCCCAGGCTCCTTGCCTATAAAACTCCATTTCTCCTTTTTGTATTGAAATTGAGCCCACTCCTATACTGAGGTCTCTTTTCCCCTGCTGCAATAGTTCCTGAGTAAAATCTGGTTTTGCTGCTTTAACTACTGTCAGGGTCTGGTTTTTCTTTGACAATACTATAAAGTACAACTAGCACAATTTCACGATGGATTGTATAAGAGTATGATAAGAGTATTTTACAATGTTGAATTTCCTGAATTTGAGGCTTACACTGCAGTTTTATAAAACAGGGCCTGGCAAACTTTTTCTGTAACAGGGCCAGATAGTAAATATTTTAGGCACAGAGGGCCACATACAGTCTCTACCACATATTCTTTTTTGTTTTTGTTCTTTACAACCCCTTAAAAATGTAAAACCATTTTTAGCTCAAGAGTTTTGTAAAAATAAGGGCTGAATTTGACTCACGAGCCATTGTTTGCCAACCCCTGATACAGACAATGTCCTTGCTCTTTAAAAATATGCAATGAAGCATGTAAGGGTAAAGAGTCATGATGGCTGCAACTTACTCTCAAACGATTCAGCAAAAATAATAATAATGATAACACGTGAGAGAGAAAACGCACAGCAAAATATTCACAATTGGTAAATCTATATGAAAGGTGAAGGGAATTCACCATACTATGCTTACAATTTTTCTTTAAATTTGAATTTTTTCCAAAATAAAAAGTTTAAAAAAAGCCATAGATGTCCCTGGGGTTTTAAACCCAGAAGCCTCAATGTGCAAGCCTGGAGCATGGTTCTGGTGGCTCAGGAAGAAAAGAATGAGAACTCCCACAAAGCAAAAGGTATCCTGTCATCAAGGTCATTTCAGTACATACCCATGGGTCCAAAGGTATCTAGATTCTCCTGTCATCACCAGCAAACTCCTACAAGGCAGCATAATGGGCACTGTGACACCACCTGGGTGCTTAAAATCCATGACAATCTTGAATTAAAGACAAAAGCATAAAGATCAATCCAAAATGTCATGTACTCCAAGAATAAGAACGATTCATTGATTCTGGCTATCTTTCTAGGCTAATAAGAGATTAAAACATGGTAATGCTTATAGGATGGCATAGCACAGAGGTTCTCAAACATTAGTGTACATAAAAATCAACTGAATGACTAAAAAATATATTTAATCCACAGAGAGACTCAGTAGGTGTATCATGAGGCTCAGGAATCTGCATTTCTAACAGTCACCTAAGGAAATTATGATGTGGATGGTCTGAGGAGCATACATATACTATGCAAAACACTAGGGTAGTGGTCAAACACAAGGACTTAGGAGCTGATACATTCATATCCTGGCTTTTTCATTTACTGGCCATATGACTCAGGACAAGTCATTTAACCCTTCTGTGTCCAGTTTCTTCAACTCTTACAGGATTGTTAAATGGATATAAATTACAGTATCTGGCACATCATAAATACAAAAAACACTATTATTATTCATAGAAATATTAATAATTCATAATATAAGGGAAAGTAACTATTAGATGCAGATTCTCATATAATTCATTTTGCCTTTAAAGTCATGCAACATTTTGGATTTTAGAGACTGATTTACAAGAGATAAACAAAGAACACAGGAGGATTTTCAGCAATTCTTCCTAAATTACGATCAAATATTATAAATAGCAACATATAAAGGTACAACAGCCAAGAAAATGTTTTTGTGCTCAGGAACCCAAACACTGATGACTTCAGTCTAAACATAGCAGCAGCTAACAAATGTGAATTTAAAAAAGGCATGTGACAGGGCTAAAAAATATTTAAATGAACAAATCAATCCATCTGAAAAATAAATATGACAACCAAATATCGGTGGGATGAACATAATTTAGCATAGTACCTTCACTAAAGGTAAACTTAGCACAGTACCTGGCACCAAAGAAAGCATTCAGTAACTGTTACCTACTATTATTAATAATAATATTAGATCAAGTTAGATAATGCACATGAAAATTCTTTGTAAACTATACAAAATTATACAGATCTAAGCTGGTTTTTTCCCCTTCTCATCTGCCATTCCAATCTAAGTATGGAAAATAAAGATGATAGAATTTAATTTTCCAAACAATTATCTGTTCCAAATGATGACATATAATTTCAAATAGTCATACTCCAAAAGCATTCTATTTTATAAACACTGTAGATAAATTCTGAAGTTCTGGGCGTGAAACTTCCCTGAAACGTATAAATAAAAGAAGATGGACTGACAGACAGACAGAGGGTAGTTAGATGAATAGATATTTAATAAGGCAAGTATATTAAAATGTTAACTGTAGCATCAGGTGGTGAGTATATAGGGATTTACTGTATAATACTATCAACTTTACGGTATGAAAATTTTCATAATAAAATGTTGGGAAAAGGGGAGAAAACCCCACTGTGGCCCATTTTTAAGCCATTATATATAGGCTTCAATTTTCTGAATAGACACTAACTAAGGTCCACACATAAGAAAAAATAATAGCGTATTTATTAATTACATTATTAGAGATGATCAGTTGTGGCTTAAAGGAATGAAAACTGTCTGGGTGAAAACTCTTGATGGGAAAATATTCTGAGAGACTAGACTATAACTCATTCATTAGACAAATATTTATTAATCACTGTGTGAGGCATCAAAGACTCCAATGGTGAATAAGAGACATATTCTCTGCCCACCTAGAGATTACAGTTTCTGGCTAATTAATATTCCACATGTTTTAAAAATACAAAATACATATATATTTGTGAAATTCAAACACATCCTCTCCTATCAACAGAGTAATGATTTTAAAATAGGGAAATCTCAGTTTAAACAAATGATTAGAACTGACAAGACAAATACAAACATGACACTAATTAATGTGGAAACATTTTGCTGAAATATAAAAGCCAAGTTTCAAGGAAGAAAAATACACTACCAAATAATCCAAATGTTATGGGAATTATGTTAAAAAATGTACAGAATACTTATTAATGATTATTATTGATGATCATTATTGATTTACTAGAGAAGCTCACAGAACTCAGGAAGACAGTTTACTTACTGTTTATTAGTTTATTATAAAAGGATATGATAAAGCATACAGATGAACATCAGATGCAAGAGATGTATAGGACAAGGTAAGGAGTACAGAACACCCATGCCCTCTCTGGGCACACCACTCTCCCAGCACCTCCACGTGTTCATCAACCTGGAATCTCTCTATACTACTGGGATTTTTACGGAGGCTTCCTCATGTAGGCATGATTAATTATTAACTCCATTTCCAGACTCTCTCCCCTCTCTGGGGAGTTTTTGTGAATTTAAGGAAATGACTCTTATTTATAAAATTAAATGTACATTTTCTATGAAAATCAAATTTTCCTTAAAATATTCCATCATAAAAATAAAGTATTATCAATATCATCACAGTATCTGTATCTGAAATATAATGCTTGTGGGACTTCCCTGGTGGCCCAATGGTTAAGAATCCGCCCGCCAATGCAGAGGCCATGGGTTCGATCCCTGGTCCAGGAAGATCCCACATGCCGCAGAGCAGTGGCCTGTGCACCACAACTACTGAGCCTGCGAGCCACAACTACAGAAGGCCGCGTGCCTACAGCCCATGCTCTGCAACAAGAGAAGCCACTGCAATGAGAAGCCCATGCACTGCAATGAAGAGTAGTCCTCACTCACTGCAACTAGAGAAAGCCTATGCGCAGCAACAAAGATGCAACACAGCCAAAAATAAATAAATAAATAAATATATTTAAAAAATATATAATGCTTGTTAAAGGCCAAAAAAAAAAAAAAAGATTTTTTTTCAAAAATTCACTAAGGATTCACAATAAATAATGCTTGCCAGCAACTGCTGAATCATTCTGCCCTGTGACAGCTTTGCTCCACAGGAGCTTTTTCCAATTATTCTTTTTTGCTTTACCTATATTCTTTATTTTCTGAGATGGCAGAGTCAAAGATCAAGTTCCCAGCAAGCTCATGGTAAGACAAGAGGGAAGGGGGCAGGGGCACAATCATTAAAAGAATGACACAGCCATTGAGGATACAATAAAAACTAATCCGCCTAATTGGTTATAACCAATTAGGCCCAAGATGGCAGAAGATTTGACTTCAGTAGACCTTGAGCCTTATTATAATGCATTAGCTTATTGTAACGCATTAGCATGCTAAATGACACACCCATAGGCACAATGATGGTTCCCAGGCTGACCATAAAAGGCCAAAAAGTGGGCTGTGGCCCAGTTCCTGGAAATCTCCATCCCTTCTCCAAACAGAATATTCCTCCCACTCGTTAGCATATGTAATTACCTAGCCCATAAAAACTAACCACCCCCACAGCCTGGGACCCCGGTCTCACCTTCTGAGACTGACTACATTCTGTCTATGGAATGTGTCTCTCTCTAAATAAACTTTCATTTACTATGGCTCGCCCTAGAATTCTTTCCTATGGGAAGCCAAGAATCCTCACTTGGTAGCCCATCCCAGGAACTCACCCAAGACCTGGGACATGACCATTCTCTCACACCCCCTTCTCCTGCAACAATGGGGTGTGACTGAGGATAATGTTCAGTTCAAAGCAAACAAACAAAAAACCCTAGACATTCTGATCTTATCAAACCTTTAACACAACCAAAATACAACAGAAAAAAAACCCCAGACACAGCTATCACTCAAGTATTTACTCAAGTAAAGATAAGATGCAGGGACTTCCCTGGCGGTCCAGTGGTTAGGACTCTGGGCTCCCAATGCAGGGGGCACAGGTTCAATCCCTGGTCGAGGAACTAAGATCCTACATGCCACATGGCACAGCCAAAAAAAAAAAAGAAAAGATAAAAAAGATAAGATGCATAACAGAAAGTACATGAAACAGATCTCCTCCATGTTTGCTAAACAGGAAAATGAAAAAATATATTGCTACTGGGAACACTTCTGAGAAAGAAGACAAACTTAATCCTGATCCTTATTGGTTAAAAATAGGCTGAGACCTTTAACCTTTTGAAACCCTTGAGGGTATATCAACAAGAGACAATAAGAGGTAAAGAATGATGTGTGATTTACACAGAATGATGAAAGCTGAGAGGACAGAAGTGACTATACTTAGCTGGAGAAAATATTTCATACCTGAGAATTTAGCAGACTAGAAAGAAGTCCACCTGTTTCCCATAGCCTGCCAAATCTAAATCTTGCCCTAAATGGACCCACCTGTAACTGAGCAGGACCCTATGGGGGCTTCCTGGGACAGACCCCTCCCCCATATCCTCTGCCTTAGCTCCTCTCTGAAGTACCAAGATAATAGTATCTGACGCATATTTCCTGAGTTTTTTACATGCTAAAACCACCACCAAAGGAAGAAATTAACTACTTAATGATTATGAGCACGTAGCCTCCAAACCGTCTGGCACCTAAGGATTGATCACCATCAATCACTCAGAGAATTGTGCAGAAGCTGATCACATATCCTGGGACACCCCTCCCTCATCTTGCCTTTAAAAAAGCTTTTCTGAAACCCTTCGGAGACTTTAGGGTTTTAGAGCATGAGCCACCCATCCTCCTTGTATTAGCACCTTTACAATAAATGCTGCCCTTTCCCTCACCACAATCCAGTGTCAGTGGATTGGCTTTACTGCATGCGGGCAAGCAGACCCAAGTTTGGTTCAGTAACAAAATGAAGTAAGTTTGCTTTTTATTTTAAATAGCAAACAAGTGATTCCACGTACCTCATCATGGCCATGTCTGCCATGTTTGGACACGTGAGAAAGGAGAAAAGGAAAAAGGGAGACAGACACAACTGCAAGGATACAAGACTGAAGCTACAAACTACTTACAAAGGAAGAAATACAACAATATCAAAAATGTCTGTTAACATACATTCCCTGGATTTATAAATATAGAATCCCACCATATCATGAGATAACTAGTCCATTGTGAGGGAGAAGAGGAACCCTGAACATTTTTAGTAAAACAAATATAACTTTTTGTCCCTCTACAAAAGATGATACTCCCAGAAGTATATTTTCCTAAGCTGAAAAGTAGCTGAAAGAGAAGCTTGTGGTATACATTTTTCCAAAGCAGAGGAATTAATAGGAATTTTGCCTAGGATGTGTTGGAGACCAACAGCTGCTGTCAGTGACCTTTAAATCTCCTACCTATACTACATAAGTCTGCTTAGTTTCCATCCTTTAAGAAAAGTTAAAATCAAGGACCACAACAAACCAGTTTCCCAACACTAGGAGCCATGAATTCATTTGCTAAATTCTTTGAAAACTGGAATCTCAAGATTACCAAGTCTTGTGAAGCTCAAAGGAAGGAGACAATGGCAGTAACAACACACTCTGGAATCAATACACAGGACATAGGACCTCCCATGTGAAAATGACTAAAGAAAGAAAACGAGCTCTGCTCCCTTGTCCTACAGCCAGAAGCAATTTCCTAAAGTACAGGCCTTAATAGTCTTATCAAGAGGGGGAAAAAAATCTCATGCATGAAGTTGAGATGGTACCTTATGGCATATAACAGTGATCTGCAAGTAGTAGATGCAGCAGCTAAATATCACTGGGGCCCAAGGAACTTATTTCTCACTGCTTCTGAGAGATGGTGTAAGAAGCTGAGCATCATTTGATGTTTCTAGTGTGAAAATTTTCCTAGTTGATCAGATACCATGAATACATTTAGGGGACATACCTGGGAACTTGTCTACAGTATTGCCTATGTGAAACAAGCAAAATTAGATCCGATTAAAAGTTTATAAGAAAACACCACAAACAAATCTACTCTAGAGCACAACGTCAGCAAATTCCACCTTTCAAACACAACTCTACCTTACAAAACTAGGTCTCAACAGCTGAATAATAGATTCTGCCCTCTCTTCCTCTTCACCCCCAAATACAGATGATTTTCAATGGTTTTATCTGGCTGAGCTCAAGAAGAATGTAAAATTAAAAGAGAAGGCATCTTTTAGTTTAATGGTCTAAGCACATTGCCAAATGCCATAAAAGAGAGCAAAATATACATTGCATAACAGAAAAATAAGCTTGAAAATGAACAGATGCCCAATTAGAGGCACTTTAGCCATCACTGAATATTCAATAGCTTAAACACCTATGAGATAATATGATCATGCTTATGTGTCTGCACTGAGACCACTTGCTATCAGCTCTCATTTATCACACTGTGGCTTCATTTGTTTGTAGGTACTGTGAAGTGAAATCCACCACCACCCAAAAAAGGACTCTCAAAGCAAGATCAGTCACAAACCACCTCAGTAAAATTAAGTTTTCCTTTGTACGTGATAAGGCTACATAGGTAATGAAACATTTTAGCTTAAATAAAAAATTTTGGGGGCTTCCCTGGTGGTGCAGTGGTTGAGAATCTGCCTGCCAATGCAGGGGACACGGGTTCGAGCCCTGGTCTGGGAGGATCCCACATGTGGTGGAGCGACTAGGCCCGTGAGCCACGGCTGCTGAGCCTGCGCGTCTGGAGCCTGCACTCCGCAGCAGGAGAGGCCGCGATGGTGAGAGGCCCATGCACCGCGATGAGGAGTGGCCCCCGCTTGCCGCAACTGGAGAAAGCCCTTGCACAGAAACGAAGATGACCCAACACGGCCAAAAAATAAATAAATAAATAAAGGAGTTCCTTAAAAAAAAAAAAGATCTTTAAAAAAAAAATTTTTTTTTTGGATTTTATCCTTATTTACTTGTTAGATTCTGTCTAGTAGATTATATTCCACAAATATTTTGGGGTGAATAAATGAATGAATAAATTCATCATAAATAATATATTTTAAAAAATAGGTGGTGTATCTTACATTTTTGGAGAGAAGGCTTCCTAAATTCCATTTATTTATGTCCTGGGCTTTCCTCCTTAAGCAAAATAAATCACCAGATTCATATACACAGATAACCAAAATAAGACAGCTAGCACAACAAGAACAATAGTAGTCATATGTATATCTATTCCTGAGGACCTGGCTATTCCTCATAAGGAAAAACTTACTTACTATAGTACCTACCTCAGGCCTAGCATAGAATAGGTGATTGCTACACAATGAGGTATCACCTCACACCTGTCAGAATGGCGATTATCAAAAAGAAAAGAAATAACAAGTGTTGGCATGGATATGGGAAAAATGCAACCTTGCGTGCTGTTGGTAGGAATGTAAATTGGTTCAGCCACTGAGGAAAACAGTATGAAAGTTCCTCAAAAAATTAAAAATAGAACTACTATATGATCCAACAATTCCACTTCTGGGTATTTATTCAAAGGAATAAACACTAACTTGAAAAGATATGTGCTCCCTCATGTGCATTATTTACAACAGCCAAGACATGGAAGCAACCTAAATGTCCATTAATGGATGAAGAAAATGTGAGATACACACACACACACAAACACACACACACACATACACACACACATTATTCAGCCATAAAAAAGGAGGAAATTTTGCCATTTGCGACAACAGGGATGAACCTAGAGTGTATTATGCTAAGTGAAATAAGTCAGACAAGAAAGACAAACATTGGGTTGGCCAAAAAAGTTCGTTTGGGTTTTTCTGTAAGATGTTATGATCTCACTTGTATGTGAAATCTAAAAAACACAAAACAAATGAAAAAACATAACAAAACAGAAGCAGACTCAGATACAGAGAACTGGTGGTTCCAATGGGGAGGTGGATGGAAGGATGAGTGAAATAGGTTAGGGAGATTAGGAGGTACAAACTTCCAAACTTACAAAATAAATTAGTCATGGGGATATAATGTATAGCGTTACAATATTATTGACTATATTCTGTATTGCAACATACGGTAACTAGGCTTATCATGGTAATCCTCTTCCAACGTATAAAAATATCAAATTACTATCCTGTACACCTGAAACTAATATAATACTGTAAGTCAATTATACTTCAATTTTAAAAAAAAAACTGGAAAAAAAAGTATATGCTTCCAGAGACACCAAATGGAGATAACAATTACAGCAGATTTTCAGTGCAACTAGAGGTAAGTTCTCCCCTCTTCACAAGTTTTAATTAAAAACTATAGAGGGGGGCAGAGTCAAGATGGTGGTGTGGGAAGATGCAGAGTTCGCGTCTCCCCACAACTGGGGCACCTGCCGGACTCTGGTCGGGGAGCCCAACACCCAAGGAGGATGGTAGGATGTGGGGGGACTGAGGCGGGCAGGAGAAGTGGAGGTTGGACAGGACCGGCACCGCTGAGGGGTGGCTGAGAGGGGAGAGGGGTTCCCACGCCTGGAGGGACCCTCAGGGGCTCGGATCAGGGGGGAGTGGGCCCAGCATTTCCCCTACTGCATTGGCTGGGGAAGTCTGCCCGGTTCTCAGGCCAGGTCCTACGCCCTCAGAGGTCCCCTCCAGGCTGGGTTGGTCCTGGGGGAGTAGGAGGGAGGCTGGGAGAGAAGGATAGGCAGGCAGGAGGAGCCCTCAGGACCAGAGGAGCAGGAAAGGAGCAGAGGGCATTTGTCCCTCCCACTTGGGCACAGGGAGCCTGCTGACCTCCCAGGCCAGTCCCCCGCCCTCCAAAGCCCCCTCCAGGCCTCATGGGCCCTGGGGGCATACGAGGGAGGCCAGGGAAATCAGCAGAGGCAGGTGGAAAGGGACCTCCGGGACCGGAGGAGCAGGAGAGGAGCGGAGGGCGTTTGCCCCACCCACTCAAGCCCAGGAAGCCTGTTGGGGTCCCGGGGGGGTGGTCCCCCACCCTCTGAGACCAGGGGCAGGAGGCACTCCTGAGCCCCTTCTGCTCTGTTGAGCCTAAGCCACACCCCTCACCCCACCACAGCCTTTCCCAGCCCTGTTGGTCCTAAGCACAGGCCCACTCACTGCCCAAACATCACCCCTGCTTAGGCCCCACCCTCCACAGCCAAGGCCATTCCCACCTTTTTTCTACTGTTTTTTTACCATCCCGCAGAACTTGTGGGATCTTGGTTCATGAGCCGGGGTCGAGCCAAAGCTCCTGTAGTGGGAGCTCTGAGTCCAAACCACTGAACTAACAGAGAACCTCAGACCCCAGGGAATATTCATCAGAGTGAGGTCCCCCGGAGGTCCTCACCTCAGCACCAAGACCCACCTCTATCCAACAGCCTACAAACTGCAGTGTTGGAAGCCACAGGCCAAACAACCAGGAAGACAGGAACACAATCACGCTCATTAAAAAAAGAAAAAAAAACCCAATGAGACAGCAAAAAAATATGTCACAGATGAAGGGGCAAGGTAAAAACCTACAAGACCAAATAAATGAAGAGGAAATAGGCAATCTACCTGAAAAGGAATTCAGAGTAATGATAGTAAACATGATCTAGAATCTCAGAAATAGAATGGAGACACGGATTGAGAAAATACAAGAAATGTTTAACAAAGATCTAGAAGAATTAAAGAACAAAAAAACAAAGATGAACAACATAATAACTGGAATGAAAAATACACTAGACGGAATCAATAACAGAATAACTGAGGTAGAAGAACGAATAAGTAAGCTGGAAGACAAAATGGTGGAAATAACTGCCAAGGAGCAGAATAAAGAAAAAAGAATGAAAAGAATTGAAGACAATCTTGGAGACCTCTGGGACAACACGAAATGCACCAACATTCAACTTATAGGGTCCCAGAAGAAGAAGAGAAAAAGAAAGCGTCTGAGAAAATATTTGAAGAGATTATAGTTGAAAACTTCCTTAACATGGGAAAGGAAATAGTCACCTAAGTCCAGGAAGCACAGAGAGTCCATACAGGATAAACCCTAGGAGAAACACACCAAGACACATATTAATCAAACTAACAAAAATTAAATTCAAAGAAAAAATATTAAAAGCAGCAAGGGAAAAACAATAAATAACATGCAAAGGAATCCCAATAAGGTTATCAGTGGATTTTTCAGCATAAACTCTGCAGGCCAGAAGGGAGTGGCAGGAAATACTTAAAGTGATGAAAGAGAAAAACCTAAAACCAAGATTACTCTACTGGCAAGGATCTCATTCAGATTCAATGGAGAAGTCAAAAGCTTTTCAGAAAAGCAAAAGCTAAGAGAATTCAGCACCACCAAACCAGCTTTACAACAAATGCTAAAGAAACTTCTCTAGGCGGGAAACACGAGAAGAAAAAGACCCGCAAAAACAAACCCAAAACAATTAAGAAAATGGTAATAGAAACATACATATCAATAACCTTGAATGTAAATAGATTAAAGCCCCCCCCCAAAAGACACAGACTGGCTGAATGGATACAAAAAACAAGACCCATATACACTGTCTACAGGAGACCCATTTCAGACCTAGGGACACATAAAGACTGAAAGTGAAGGGACGGAAAAAGATATTCCATGCAAATGGAAATCAAAAGAAAGCTGGAGTAGCAATACTCGTATCAGATAAAATAGACTATAAAATAAAGACTGTTACAAGAGATAAGGAAGGACACTACATAATGATCAAGAGATTAATCTAAAAAAGAAGATATAACAATTGTAACTGTTTATGCACCCAACATAGGAGCACCTCAATACATAAGGCAAATGCTAACAACCATGAAAGGGGAAATAGTAACACATTAATAGTGGGGGACTTTAACACCCCACTTACACCAATGGACAGATCATCCAAACATAAAATAAATAAGGAAACAGAAGCTTTAAATGACACAATATACCAGATAGATTTAACTGATATTTATAGAACATTCCACCCAAAAGTGGCAGAATACACTTTCTTCTCAAGTGCACACGGAACATTCTCCAGGATAGATCCCATCTTGGGACACAAATCAAGACTCTGAAAATTTAAGAAAATTGAAATCGTATGCAGCATCTTTTCTGACCACAACGTTATGAGATTAGAAATCAATTACAGGAAAAAAACTGTAAAAAACATAAATACATGGAGGCTAAACAGTGCACTACTAAATAACCAAGAGATCATTGAAGAAGTCAAAGAAGAAATAAAAAAAATACATAGAAACAAATGACAACGAAAACACAACGACCCTGTGGGTCACAGCAAAATCAGTTCTAAGAAGGAAGTTTATAGCAATTCAATCTCACCTCAGGAAACAAGAAAAATCTCAAATAAACAATCTAACCCTACACGTAAAGCAACTAGAGAAAGAAGAACAAAGAAAACCCAAAGTCAGTAGAAGGAAAGAAATCATAAAGATCACAGCAGAAATAAATGAAATAGAAATGAAGAAAACAATAGCAAAGATCAATAAAACTAAAAGCTGGTTCTTTGAGAAGATAAACAACATTGATAAGGCCAGACTCATCAAGAAAAAAAGGGAGAGGACGCAAATCAATAAAATTAGAAATGAAAAAGGATAAATCACATTTGACACCATAGAAATACAAAGGATTATAAGAGACTACTACAAACAACTATATGCCAATAAAATGGACAACCACGAAGAAATGGACAAATTCTTGGAAAGGTACAATTTTCCAAGACTGAACCAGGAAGAATTAGAAAATATAAACAGACCTATCACAAGTAATGATATTGAAACCATAATTTAAAATTTTCCAACAAACAGAAGTCCAAGACCAGATGGCTCCAAAGGCGAATTCCATCTAACATTTAGAGAAGAGCTAACACCCATCCTTCTCAAACTCTTCCAAAAAATTGCAGAGGAAGGAACACTCCCAAATTCATTATACGAAGCCACCATCACCCTGATACGAAAACCAGAAAAAGATATCACAAAAAAAGAAAATTACAGACCAATATCACTGATGAACATAGATGCAAAAATCCTGAACAAAATACTAGCAAACAGAATCCAACAACATATTAAAAGGATCATACACCGTGATCAAGTAGGGTTTATCCCATGGATGCAAGGATTCTTCAATATACACAAATCAATCAATGTGATACACCATATTAACAAATTAAGGAATAAAAACCATATGATCATCTCAATAGATGCAGAAAAGCTTTTGACAAAATTCAACACCCATTTATGATAAAAACTCTCCAGAAAATGGGCATAGAGGGAACCTACCTCAACATAATAAAGGCCATATATGACCAACCCACAGCAAACAGCATAAGCAATGGTGAAAAACTGAAAGCATTTCCACTAAGATCAGCAACAAGACAAGGATGTCCACTCTTATCACTCTTATTCAACATAGTTTTGGAAGTCCTAGCCATGGCAATCAGAGAAGCAAGAGAAATAAAAGGAATACAAATTGGAAAAGAAGAAGTAAAACTGTCACTGTTTGCAGATGATATGATACTATACATAGTCCTAAAGATGCAACCAGAAGACTACTAGAACTAATCAATGAAATTGGTAAGGTTTCAGGATACAAAATTAATGCACAGAAATCTCTGGCGTTCCTATATACTAACAACAAAAAAATCAAAAAGAGAAATTAAGGAAACACTCCCATTTACCATCACAACAAAAAGAATAAAATACCTAGGAATAAACCTACCTAAGGAGACAAAAGACTTACTCAGAAAACTATAACACACTGATGAAAGGAATCAAAGATGACATAAACAGATGGAGAAATACACCATGTTCTTGGAATGGAAGAATCAATATTGTGAAAATGACAATACTACCCAAAGCAATCTACAGATTCAATGCAATCCCTATCAAACTACCAAGGGCATTCTTCACAGAATTAGAACAAAAAAATTTTACAATTCATATAGAAATACAAAAGACCCCAAATAGCCAAAGCAATCTTGACAAAGAAAAACGGAGTTGGAGGAATCAAGCTCCCAATTTCAAATTATACTGCAAAGCCACAGTAATCAAGACAGTATGGTGCTGGCACAAAAACAGAAATATAGATCAATGGTAAAGGATAGACAGCCCAGAGATAAACCCACGCACATATGGTCACCTAATTCATGACAAAGGAGGCAAGGATATACAATGGAGAAAAGACAGCCTCTTCAATAAGTGGTGCTGGGAAAACTGGACAGCTACATGTAAAAGAATGAAATTAGAACACTCCCCAACACCATACACAAAAATAAACTCAAAATGGATTAAAGACCTAAATGTAAGACCAGACACTATAAAACTCTTAGAGGAAAACATAGGTAGAACACTCTATGACATAAATCACAGCAAGATCTTTTTTGACCCACGTCCTAGAGAAATGTAAATAAAAACAAGAATAAACAAATGGGACCTAATGAAACTTAAAAGCTTTTGCACAGCAAAGGAAACCATAAACAAGATGAAAAGACAACCCTCAGAATGGGAGGAAATATTTGCAAATGAACCAATGGACAAAGGATTAATCTCCAAAATATACAAACAGTACATGGAGCTCAATATCAAAAAAACAAACAATTCAATTAAAAAATGGGTGAAAGACCTAAATAGACATCTCACCAAAGAAGACATACAGATGGCCAAGAGGCACATGAAAAGATGCTCAACATCACAAATTATTAGAGAAATGCAAATCAAGACTACAATGAGGTATCACCTCAGACCAGTCACAATGGCCATTATCAAAAAATCTAGAAACGTGGGCTTCCCTGGTGGCACAGTGGTTGAGAATCTGCCTGCCAATGCAGGGGACACGGGTTCGAGCCCTGGTCTGGGAAGATCCCACATGCCGCGGAGCAACTGGGCCCATGAGCCACAATTACTGAGCCTGCGCGTCTGAAGCCTGTGCTCCGCAACAAGAGAGGCTGCGATAGTGAGAGGCCTGAGCACCGCGATGAAGAGTTGGCCCCCTCTTGCCACAACTAGAGAAAGCCCTTGCACAGAAACAAAGACACAACACAGCCATAAATAAATTAATTAATTAATTTAAAAAAAAATCTAGAAACAATAAATGGTGGAAAGAGTGTGGTGAAAAGTGAAGCCTCCTCCACTGTTGGTGGGAATGCAAACTGATACAACCACTATGGAGAACAGTATGGAGGTTCCTTAAAAAACTAAAAATAGAACTATCCTATGACCCAGCAATCCCAATACTGGGCATATACCCTGAGAAAACCATAAGTCAAAAAGAGACATGCACCACAATGTTCATTGCAGCACTATTTACAATAGCCAGGACATGTAACCAACCTAAATGTCCATTGACAGATGAATGGATAAAGAACATGTGGCACATATATACAATGGAATATTACTCAGCCATAAAAAGAAATGAAATTGAGTTATTTGTAGTGAGGTGGATGGACCTAGAGTCTGTCATACAGAGTGAAGCAAGTCAGAAAGAGAAAAATAAATACCGTATGATAACACATATATGTGGAATCTAAAGGGAAAAAAAATGGTACTGATGAACCTAGTGGCAAGGCAGGAATAAATACGTAGACATAGAGAATGGACTTGAGGACATGGGGGAGGGGAGGGGGAAGCTGGGGTGAAGTGAGAGTAGCATCGACATGTATACACTACCAAATGTAAATAGCTAGTGGGAAGCAGTAGCATAGCACAGGGAGATCAGGTAGGTGCTTTGCAATGACCCAGAGATGTGAGATAGGGAGGGTGGGAGGGAGGCTCAAGAGGGAAGGGATATGGGGATATAAGTATGCATATGGTTGACTCACTTTGTTGTACAACAGAAACTAACACAGTATTGTGAAGCAATTATACCCCAATAAAGATCTATTAAAAAAATAAAAACTATATACTGGGACTTCCCTGGTGGTCCAGTGGTTAAGACTTCACCTTCCAGTGCAGGAGGTGTGGGTTCGATCCCTGGTCCTGGGGAGCTAAGATCCCACATGCCTTGTGGCCAAAAAACGAAAACATAAAACAGAAGCAATATTGTAACAAATTCAATAAAGACTTTAAAAATGGTCCACATCAGAAAAAAACAACTATATAATGAACTTTTAGGGTGTTGGAGGAACACTTAGGCCCCATTTTTTATATTTCCCTAGGAATGGAGAGAATCTCTATAGGAGTGAAAGTAATAAGAAGAACAAACCTCGCTTTTCTCCATTCCTTCACTTCCAACTCCCCAGGAGAGAAGGCATACCTCAGCTGATTGGTTTGCCTGGAGCCAAACCTGCTTGGGTGAGCCCTTTCCTCTCTCCTTCTCAAATCCCGCTGGTTTGCAGAATCTAATTTATGCTTCCTCATGTCCTCTGTTATAGGGGCAGCCTCTGCCTCTATAGGAAAAGTCTCCAGTTGTACTAGTGTAAAGGACAGTATGTCTAATTCATAGGTGAATTATTAATAAGTCCACTTGGCTACAGATCCAAAGCCATGATCTTCCATGTTTTCTCAGTAGTTAAGTTGACAATCTGATATTCATTTATCTTTCATTTCATTTCTCAATTGGTTACACAGGAGGAAAAAACAAAGATGTTCTTTACTGGTCCCCTAAAGCTACAAGCCAGGATAAGAGGTAAAATTAAAATAAACCAGACAGAGAAGAGCTCTTTTCCCTTCCTGTCCTCATTATTTTTGAAAGCACTTAATAAGAATCCACACATGTAGTTGATAAGATGGTTCTGTCTTATCAAATACACTAGCTCTGTAGTCACAGTATCGACATAATCACAAGCTCAGCAAAAGTTAAAAAGCCAAAGCACTATAGCTAGTGATGGGAACTAAGCAAATGCAAAAAAATACTAGTAAACAGTACTTGCATCCAGGAACAAGATCAGATTTTGAAACAACCTCATATTTTAAAGATTCTTGTAGATTTGAAATTCTGATTTCTCTTTTTTTTTAATTGGAGTATAATTGCTTTACAATGTTGTGTTAGTTTCTGTTGTACAATGCAGTGAATCAGCTATATGTATATCTCCTCCCTCTTTTTTTAAAATAAATTTATTTATTTATTTTATTTTTGGCTGCATTGGGTCTTCGTTGCTGCGCACGGCCTTTCTCTATTTGTGGCGAACGAGAGCTACTCCTCGTTGCGGTACACAGGCTTCTCATTGCAGTGGTTTCTCTTGTTGCGGAGCATGGGCTCTAGGCGTGCAGGATTCAGGAGTTGTAGCACGCAGGCTCAGTAGTTGTGGCGCACGGGCCCAGCTGCTCTGTAGCATGTGGGATCTTCCCGGACCAGGGCTCGAACCCATGTCCCCTGCATTGGCAGGCAGACTGTCAACCACTGAGCCATCAGGGAAGTCCTCTCCTCCCTCTTGGACCTCCCTCCCACCACCCCCATCCCACCCATCTAGGTTGTCACAGAATACCGAGCTGAGCTCCTTGAACTATACAGCAGGTTCCCACTAGCTATCTATTTTACACATGGTAGTGTATTTATGTCAAACCTTATCTCCCAATTCTTCCCATGTTCCCCTCCCCCCGCATGAACACATGTCCGTTCTCTATGTCTACATCTCTATTCCTGCCCTGCAAATAGGTTCATCTGCACCATTTTTCTAGATTCTACATATATGCGTTAATATACGATATTTGTTTTCCTCTTTCTGGCTTACTTCACTCTGTATGACAGACTCTAGGTCCATCCACATCTCTGCGAATTACCCAATTTCATTCCTTTTTATGGCTGAATAATATTCCATTGTACATATGTACCACATCTTGAAATGTCATTGGACATTTTGGTTGTTTCTATGTCCTAGCTACTGTAAACAGTGCTGCAATGAACATTGGGGTACATGTGTCCTTTTCAATTATGGTTTTCTCAGGGTATATGCCCAGTAGTGGGATTGCTGGATCATATGATAGTTCTATTTTTAGTTTTTTAAGGAACCTCCATACTGGTCTCCACAGTGGCTGTATCAGTTTACATTCCCAGCAACAGTGCAAAAGGGTTCCCTTTTCTCCACACCCTCTCCAGCATTTATTGCTTGTAGATTTTTTGATGATGGCCATTCTGACCAATGTGAGGTGATACCTCATTGTAGTTTTGACTTGCATTTCTCTAATAATTACAGATGTTGAGCATCTTTTCAAGTGCCTCTAGGCCATCTGTATGTCTTCTTTGGTGAAATGTCTATTTAGGTCTTCTGCCCATTTTTTAATTGGGTTGTTTATTTTTTTGATATTGAGCTGCATGAGCTGTTTGTATATTTTGGAGATTAAGCCTTTGTCCGTTGCTTCATTTGCAAATATTTCCTCCCATTCTGAGGTTGTCTTTTCATCTTGTTTATGGTTTCCTTTGCTGTTCAAAAGCTTTTAAGTTGATTTCTATCTAAAATTCTATCTGCAGTTTGCAAGGACTGCTTTAAATCACACTTTTGATAGTTTCTTTAGCAGTTCAAATAAAGTACAACTATTAAAAACAAGTCAGTGGGGCTTCCCTGGTGGCGCAGTGGTTGGGAATCTGCCTGCCAATGCAGGGGTACACGGGTTGGAGCCCTGGTCTGGGAAGATCCCACATGCCGCGGAGCAACTAGGCCCGTGAGTCACAACTACTGCGCCTGCGCGTCTGGAGCTTGTGCTCCGCAACAAGAGAGGCCGTGACAGTGAGAGGCCCGCGCACCACGATGAAGAGGGGCCCCCGCTCGCCGCAACTAGAGAAGGTCCTCGCGCAGAAATGAAGACCCAACACAGCCAAAAATAAATAAATAAATAAATAAATTTTAAAAAACCCAAGTCAATGAATAAACATGAACCTCTTATTCTTCATCTGTAAAGATAAGGACATTACCCTCTACTGCTCAAAGTTGTTGAAGGGACTGAATCATATACTATACGTGAAAAAGTTTATCACAATTCCAGACACATTTTACTTTTCTTTTATCTATAGCCTGCAGCTACTATCTTTAGCCACTAGATGGCAATGCTGCTACAGTAAATTATTGCAAAATGGAAGTCTGGATTTTATTTAACTTCTAAAAGTAAAATGTGTAAAAATTAACTTACAGGACTTTTCCTGGCATCTGATGAACTGATAGATAAAACTTTGGACACCTAAAAGAAGAGACTGTGATAATTTCACACTCTGTAAGAAATGAAACTGCTAATGGTGCCTTTACATTTCATTTTTAAATCTTAATTCAATTGGATTAAGAAACGTGAGAAATCCTACAAAAAGGGCATTGTATAAGGTAAGGCATTTGCTGATAGCTAATAAAAATGTTTGAATATTTACCTCTGCCCCCAAACTGAGAGAAACGATCTCATCCTCAAACGCAGAATGCGTGTCAACATGAGCAGGAATTCCTGAGATGGCAGATAGGATAACAGGTCACTTCATTTTTCCTTTTAGTAGATTTAAGACAACTCTAAATATAGCCTCACAGTATTACAGTGAAAACATCATTTGATAAACAGGAATGTACTGTAATTTTAGTTAAAAGGAAACATTTAAGGTGAATGTGAATAAAATTAAACTAAGTCTAAACTAAAAGTATAACTTCATGTTAACGCACTATAGTGACCTGACTGTAAAATCAAGATTTGAGAGTCACTCCTTAACTAGGACATTTACCCAATCCCAGCCCAAGAGGAATTGTGAAAGATAACTAACAAAGTCATTTTGACCTCTGAATACTGGATTCCCAAGTACTTGTAGGACAAAAACAACAGCCAGGTGTGAAGACTAATCTTATCAATAATTAAGAGATGGCTTCTTCCACCAGTCTCTCAATCTATGTTAAATGAGTATCTCTTACTTGAAAGGAACTTTGCTACATGGTGAGAGTACCTAAAGCTAGTAAGACAATCCCTGTCCTCAAGGAGCTTATAGACCAATGGAAAGACAGATAGGTAAATAAGCTATCATAAAACATCCTGATAAATGCAGAGAAGGAAAAAAACCCACAACTCCTGCCATTAATAAAACCCTCAATATCATTTGATTAGTACAAATATCAGATGAAGATGCTGCTAACAAGTGCAAAAAATCAATAACCTAAAGATGTTTTACTAAAATATCATCCTAGAATTGTCTTCCACATTCTCAACAGAAGAGAAAGAAGAGCATGATGATCCAACCAGTTAGCCTTCTTCTATGTACCTGTAAATTATTTGATTTCTTCCATTTTACATGCCTCCTTTGTTTTTAAAGCAATCTTCTCCCTCTCTAAAAAAAAATGTTGAGGGAGAACAAAAGAAAAATCACAAATAGCAACTGTGTCTGTTTACACTTAGAGATGCAAATTCCTCAAGAGACTGAGTGTAGAATTGCAAATGGATTGAAATCAACACAGGTAACAAACATAAGCAAATTAAGAGTCAGTTCCAGCTAAAAAATACTATCTTTGATCTTAGAGAGTTACATAACCCACTTAGTTATGAAATATATGACTGGAATTTTAGAAGAAGAAATATTCACCATGCCCAGGTTCATACTGGTTAACAGTCAGTTGATCAGGTTTATGTTTAATGAAACCTTCCTTCAACCATTTCTCCAAAATGCTATCACAAATGTCCGGAAGACCTGAAACCGGTAATCATAAAGGTGAAACATATTAAAATATTTACTTTGCATATGTTACCCAAGAATGAAAAAACAGTCACTATGATAAAAATAACACAGCTTTTAGTTTAGTGGTCAGATCCAAACATAATAGTAAACTCACAAGCAAAGTAAAATAAAAACAAAATTTTAAGAATCTTTTTAAGTTATTTTATTGATTTTATCAAATAAAATGTACAAAAGAACAATTTTGCAGAGAACAATTTTGGTATTTTGTAAAACAGAAATAAAATGATAAAATTTACTCTATTATATATTGGAAATTAGCCTGACCACTTTCTTTTTTGTTATTTTAAATTATTAATTTACTTTAAATTTAATTATTTTAAATTATTTCTTTTTAAAAAACATGCTTTTCAAAGTGGGACTAACTTACTTTTATTGGAGTCATAAATGTTATTTCATGAGGCAAAGGAAATCTTTAAATAAGATGAAAGTCATAAAAATACAGATAAATTTAACTCCAACAAAGAATTCTACCAAAGGATTAATATCCTGATTATACAGTAAATTCTTATTAATATATTTGACCACCCATTAGAAAAAACTGGTAAAGAAGATGAAAAAGAATTCACAGAAAAGGAAATAAAAATGGTCAACCTCACTAGTAATCAGGTGATTATAAAGTTAGAAGTTTTACAATATCACATGCTGCTAGGGGTAGGGGGAAGGAGGTACACACTTCGTGAGAGTATGTTGGTATAGCTTTTTTAGGGTGCAATTTGTCAGTGTCTATTGACATTTTTAAATGAACATAACTCTGACACAATTCTAATTTAGTAGTTTCCCTTGAGCAACTCTTGCTTTAATGCAGAAAGATGTGTGTACAAAGATCACTACAGCACAACTTGTAAAAGCTAAAAACTAGAAATAACCTAAATGTCTAGCAAAAGGAAATTAACTGAATAAGCTATTATTGAACATTCAATAAAATGAAAACCTATATAAGATCTCTAAGACATACTGTGAAAATGTGGTAATATATGAATATACAATTTATAACATACAATGTAATACTACGTGTTAACACCTATATACATTTACAGGTTATTTGGATGTAAACTCATTTATAAGGATTGAAATAGTATACACTAAACTGTTAACGGTACTACTTCTGAAGAGGGGTATGGGAGTATGGATAGTGTTCAAGAGAAATTAAATTTAGCTTTATTTGTATGTATAACATTTTTAACACAAAACTACACTATTTAGTTAATTAAAATGGTTTAAATTCAATCAACTGTTTCATAAGTTTACCTACAAATGACATATGAAAAATAATCTCAACCATGATATCCTAATATATTAATTTTTTTTCTGTACCAGCCCTTATTATTTATTAACAATTACTGGGTTTCCCTCGTGGTGCAGTGGTTAAGAATCCGCCTGCCAATGCAGGGGACACGGGTTCGACCCCTGTTCCAAGAAGATCCCACATGCCGCGGAGCAACTAAGCCTGTGTGCCACAACTACTGAGCCTGCGCTCTAGAGCCCACGAGCCACAACTACTGAGCCCATGTGCCACAACTAGTGAAGCATATGCACCTAGAGCCCATGCTCCGCAACAAAAGCCACCGCAATGAGAAGCCCGTGCACCACAACAAAGAGTAGCCCCAACTCGCCACAACTAGAGAAAGCCTGCATGCAGCAATGAAGACCCAATGCAGCCAAAAATAAATAAATAAAATAAATAAATAAATAAATTTTTTTTTAATGTATAAAAAAAACACAACAATTACTTACCCCCAGGTAATGGCTTATCTTTATCTACATGGTTGTTCTCATAGTGGAATTCATAGCCAAAATGCTTTACTCTTCTGTGTTTTAAGGATTTTTGAACTGTATGAAGAGAAGAGAGTAAACTGTATAGGAGAAAAAGAATTTCATTCCTCATATATTTCAAAGTCAACTTTATGAATAAGGATTGGTTTAGTAATGGTAACTTTTGTTAACTGCTAAATTATTGTCTTTAGTAAAATGAAACATTCTACCTCATAGCTGCTATTCTTTTAAGTCTAAAATTGAAACAAACTTTTAAGGGTTTCACCCAGTCAATCTGAAAGAGCTAAACATGTCCACTGCCACTCACAAGTTTGCTAATGATCTGGAAAAGAGTCAAAGTAACTGATTTGTAAATTTCTCCAGGAGGTTCTTACTACATTATAATGATATGTTACTGAACTGCTGATTCCTCATAGGAAATTTGTCTTAGGGTAGAGAGAACCAAATAAGACAATATAGGGTTGTCCCTGGGTATCCTTGGGGGATTGGTTCCCTCAAATACCAAAATCCAAGGACGATAAAAGTCTCTTACATAAAATAGTGCAGTATTTGCATGTAACCTACATACAACTTTCACATCCTCCAGCATGCTTTAAATCATCTCTAGATTACTTACAATACCTAGTACAATGTAAATGCCATGTAAAATAGTTGTAAATAACAATGTAAATGCTATGTAAATAGTTGCCAAGATGCGGCAAGTTCAAGTTTTGCTTTTTGGAACTTTCTGGAATTTTGCTTTTTTTTCCAAATATTTTCAATCCATGGTTGACGGAATTCATGGATACGGAACAGACGACCAACTGTGTATAAAACAGCTTATAAATGTTAGTTCCACAAATGCTGACTAATAAATATTAATCAGTTTGGAGTTTTAAATTGATACCTATATAAACGTTATTTATTATTAATGCTCTTGAGAATTGTTGGTATGACTTACCTAACATTGTATCCAGGGTACTTTCAGTAATTTTGAGGAAATAGAGTTTTAATAAACCAAAGGAGGATAAGGCATTTTGCAGAAACTTTTAAACACCAGATTTAAAGTTTTACTTACAATTTTGATTGTCTGTATCTTCTGTCCAGTTAACACTTTCCAAAAGCATTTTCTCATCCTCAGAAGAAATAATTTCTTCTATTACCATGAGGCCTGGAGGCAAGGCTTGAAGCCCCAACTCTTTCCACTGTGCTGTGGGAAATGAAATTAAAATAGTCGAAATACAAAACTTAAAGTTCTCATAGACAAATAATTCTGTCCAATAGCCATTTATCAGTTCATAAAACCCCAAACCTCATTTTTAGAAATAAGAATGCTGAAAGGCACACAACATATTAAAAACAGAAAAATAAAGGCCAAGATAAAAATTATGGTACATTTTATCCACTGCAATTACCAATAGCAAATAGAACAGTATTTACTTAAATATTTTGTTTGAACACGATTAAGCCACTTTTTAAATCTCACTAAGAAAAAAGGTTTCTCATAATATCTACAGTATGCACCTCCATAAACAAACTAGATTCTAAATACTGAATACAAAAATTTAAATACTCATTTTTGCTCCTATGGTCAAGTAATAGAAAAGTGTAAAACAACAGTATGGTGGTTTCTTAAAAAACTAAATATAGAGTTGTCATATGACTCAGCAATCCCACTCCTGGACATACATCAGGACAAAACTATAATTCAAAAAGATACATGCACCCCAATGTTCATAGCAGCACTATTTACAATAGCCAAGACATGGAAGCGACATAAATGTCCACTGACAGATGAATGGATAAAGAAGATGTGGTAAATACACACATACACACACACACACACACACAATGGAATACTACTACTCAGCCATAAAAAAGAATGAAATAATGCCATTTGCAGCAACATGGAAGCACCTAGAGATTATAATACTAAGGGAAGTAAGTGAGAAAGAGAAAGACAAATACCATATGATATCACTTATATGTGGAATCCAAAATATGACACAAATGAAACAGACTCACAGACATAGAGAATGCACTTGTGGTTGGTTGCCAAGGGGGCTGGGCAGTGGGAGAGGGATGGTTTTGGGAGTTTGGGATTAGCAGATGCAAACTATTATATATAGAATGGATAAACAACAAGGTCCTACTATAGCACAGGGAACTATATTCAATATCCTGTAGTAAACTATTATGGAAAAGAATATGAGAAAGAATATATATGTGTGTATACATATGTATACACACATATATATTCTTTCTCATATTCTTTTCCATATATATACACATACATATATATATATATAACTGAATCACTTTGCTGTACACCAGACACTAATACAACCTTGTAAATCAACTATACTTCAATAAAAAATGCATAAAAAAATACATCTGGACCTAATACAGGATTTCAAATAAAAAACACTCCAAAACTCATTTCATGCAATTTCTTACAGTGTTCAACATGCTGAATGGGGGAAAACCCAAGGACAATATTTTTTGATTAAGACTTATTCTTACAACATTGTAAAACAACTGTACCCCAATTTAAAAAAAAAAAGACTTATTCCTAAAGCATACAATTTTCAAAAACTGATCACAAACACAAAATACGAAAATAATCTAGTTTTCAAAATCTGAAAGTTTAAGTCAGATTTAAAATTAAGTACATATAGGGATTTCCCCAGTAGCGCAGTGGTTAAGAATCCGCCTGCCAATGCAGGGGCCATGGGTTCAATCCCTGGTCCAGGAAGATCCCACATGCTGCAGAGCAACTAAGCCTGTGCGCCACAACTACTGAGCCTGTGCTCTAGAGCCCGCGAGCCACAACTACTAAGCCCACGGGCCACAACTACTGAAGCTGGCGCGCCTAAAACCCATGCTCCACAACAAGAGAAGCCACCACAGTGAGAAGCCCGTGCACCGCAACGAAGAGTAACCCCCACTCACTGCAACTAGAGAAAGTCCACGTGCAGCAACGAAGACACAATTGCAGCCAAAAATAAATAAAAATAAATTTTTAAAGAAATTTTTAAAATTAAGTACCTATAGACACTGAGAATTATAACTTCTAAAATATATCTTTAAAGGAGTTAAAGTTTCCTTTGAAACTTATTTTATAAAACATAAATTTGATCATATTCTACTCACCTACCCACTCCCAGCATATCTAAACAAAACTCTTTAATTGCCTAAATAGGTGGCAAATGAATATAATAGGAGATTAGAAGTCTAAGTCAAAGTTCATCTCAATGTATCTCATTTCCATGGCTCAGTGGTGAAAAGATGTAATAATCCCTGCAGCAATTCTGTAAATCAGTCTGCAAAGCTTTTATTTAAATTAGTTAACTTAATTAATTTAAATAAAATTAAATTTAAAAACCAAACAATCGTGTTGGACAATACAGATATGAAATATGAACATATTTCCATCATCACAGAATGTTCTACTGGACTTCGCCACTCTAAAGCTTTGGGGATCTTTGGTAGCTAAAGCTGCTCCTCCATAATCATGAACCTTGGCACGTAATCATTTGGATCACAATTAATTCCTAAGTGATTAATTGAAAGCTTCTGGGTAGACACTGCAAAATAAATTGGTGATCTAAATCCTCAACAATAAATTTTGAAAGACACAGTTAGATAGCAGGCTTCCAAAATAACATGCATACATAATAAATATATTGTTAGGTTGGTAAGCTATGTCTAAATAACCTCCCTTCAACTACTAGTCCCATGCCTGTACAAACTAGGCACTTAAAGAATGTTTGTTAAACAAAAAGGGGTTGCTTAACTGACGTTCAATTTTGTTTCACAATAACTGAAACTTCCACCTGAGGTATGAAAAGAAAACTCACACAAAAGCAAAAACCATTTTTAAAAAGATACCTGTATGATATACCTTTTTCCACAAAATTCAAGTACAGAATAATCTTTTGTCCTAAGTCATCCACTATTTCTTTTCCATTGAGAGTATCATAGGCTTTCTTGGATTCTTCTACAGTTTTGTATCTTACAAATGAGTAGGGCTTATTAGGTGGCATTAAGAGAGCATCCACCAATCCACACTTCTCTAACACCGGAAGAAGTTGGTTCCTACTCACTCGGTTACCCAAACCACCATTGGCAACAATCAGGCTCTTAAAAAAACAAAAAAAGAAAGTAACATGAGCAATTAATATCAACCTTTTATTAAGATATTGTAAATAATACTGATTTTTAATAGCCTTTTCAGTAAAATATTCATTTCTTAATGACCATACATACAAATTAAAAGATAACTTTCACTGTTCATAAATTTAACAAAATGAAACAGAAAGAGGAGGCAGAGAGAAGAAACAAGGATTTACATAATACTTGCTTTTTTACTAGACACTGTGCTATATGTTTTTACTACTCAATCTTCATTAACATAATCTTCACAACAATCCTACAAAGTGGGTAATATAAGCCCCACTTCATACAGAAAGAAACTAAAAATCAGAAAAATGAGGTTAAGGTGGTGATTAGTTGGAGCTGGGTTTCAAATTTACTTCTGTCAGTTTCCAGAATCCATACTTTTTGATATAACCATTATACAATGTTTACTAAAAACTAAAGGTAAAGGTACTGGCTGGAAGAAAAAAACAATTACAAGTTCTATTGAACATAAAACAGGAAAAATTTCCTCTGTATGTGGGGTTATTCAGTCATTTTGCAATTAATTTTTTTTCCTTTGTAAATATCATGCTTACTTCCTGTCAGTTGCAATCCTGTTCAACTTTACTCAAGGAATTAGGTAGGGGAGGTCTCCTATTTTTATTCTGATGCTTATGGCCTAGTGCCATTATAGTCTCTGTACTTAAAAAACATTCTACACAGCATTAATATCTTTAAACTCTGTAGCATAACAAAAGTAAACAACTGATGGCCTATGCTCATCAGTTTCATCATTTATACCAGGTATTGGCAAAACTTTTCTGAAAAGGGCCAGATAGTAAATATTTTAAGCTTCACAGGTCATATAAGCCTCTGCCACATAGTCTTGTTTTATTCTTAAACAACCCTTAAAAATGTAAAACTCATTCTTAGCTCACAAGCCAGATTTGACCTAAAGACAGTAGTCTGCCAACACCTGATTTATATGAAGCCGGAGTGTAGAACATGTTTTAGCTTCACATGCATAAAATGGGAATATCTAGAACCCTGTTTTAAAAGAATGTAAAACAATTATTATAAAATTGGATAATAAGTAAAGCTCTGTTCTTTTATGGGGCAGCCAATACTTTATATGTATGTAAGTATACACACACACATTAATAAACACATTAATACAATACTATAAGATATGGTATAAAATTTAGTCTCAGATGGCTTGTCCTGGACCTCATTCAGTGAAGTTATAAATTAAAGTACCAGAATAGCTTGGTCATATGTAGCCATAATTACAAAAACATTTCCAATATTCCCAAATCTAAGGAACTGCAAAGGTTTTGTAAATGTCAAGGGTCCACTGTCCCATCTAGGAATTGGGGAAAACAGTGAGAGGGGACTTGAGGAATACTAAGGGTCCTCAAAAATGCTATCCAAGTGATTTGTGGGCAATGCTAAAGGTAAACCACACAAAAATGAGTGCAATGGTAGAGGGAAGGGAGGAACTTATTTATTATTACATGTGAGTTACATAATATAATGAAATGCTTAATTTAATAAATAGTTGTTCGGCCAAGCAATTTTTCCAGTAATAGGAAGAAGAGAATTCATACTTTAAGTTATCTTCAGTCCTGATAATCTGAGGTTAATGGCTCTAGAAAAATCTAACAATCACTATAAAGTTGTACAACGGCACCTATACTTATACAGTGAAAAAAGCATTTGTTCTCCCCTAGATAGATAATATATAATTGGAAGTCCATCTACAATTGTTTTCTCTTCCTTTAAAAATATTGAGGAGAAAAAAATAATCAAGTCCAAATAAAATGACACTTTGGAAGCCATGAAAGTGAGATTAAAGCTTCTAGAGATCTGAAGAAAAAAGTCAACCTCAACCAGAAACAAGTTTCAGAGGCAGCAAAGAAACTTAACCCATTTCTTTTCTCACCACTTGTCTTCACAACCCCTGTAAGGGGAAAAACAGCCAGTTATGCTTGAGAATTGATGAAAATAGGGTATGTCATAAATCTTCTGAATGCCTCACAGCTTCAGTGGGTCTTGGCAGGAAGTGTGTGCAGACATTAATTCTAATCTATTATCTACTCCATCCTTTTTTGAGGGATTTGGTTTAAATTCTCTGAAGTTATTGGGTTTGTTTTTTTTTTTTTTCATGTATATGTGCTTTTATTGAAGGTGTACTTCAGGAAAGGATAAGTCCTCCATGATGCTGGTTTTTTGGATGATACCTTACAACTGTTTCTTCAGTGATTAGCGCTTGATGAAGATTTCGCACCTGCAAAGCACACTGCTCGTCCGCCCCATCCAGGCACTCCTGCCCTCCATTGCAGAGCCAGGCCACAGGAATGCATCTCCCGCCACAGGCAGCTTGCCTCATCATGTTACACTGTATTTCATCGGTCACAGAGCCCCCGAGCCCCCAGCGTGGCCAGCATGGGTGGCAGGAGCAGAAGGAGCACCCGGCGTCTCATGGCCGCGAGGGAACAGTGCAGGAACCTGGGTGCGAGGCACGCTGTGCGTGGATGCCACGGGTGAGGGGGCCTGAAGTTATTAATATTTAAGAAAATCTAAGTTTGGGCCTTTTACCTGCTAATATTAAATCTCCCTGAATAGAGCACTCATTCCTAAACTATGATGCAGTACAGAAGACAGAAAAAGCATGATAGAAGAGTGCTGGTCTGAGAATCAAGAGGTCTAAATTTTAATCCCAGCTTCACCTCCTAAATTGTACGTCTTTGGTCCTCAGTTAGATGCTAGCTAAGCTGCCTTACTAGTGTTACCCTATATCTTTAGAACCAGAAAGAATATGATAAGAATACTTTACATTCATGTGGTATTTTAATGACATATATGTGTTCTCTTTAGAATGTAACAATCCAATGGAATAAAAAGTATGTAATACTATGTCCTTACAAATGAAGAAAGCTGAGGTCAAAGGGTACTGCTCATGTACAAATACGTGGAGAAGCTAAGAGTTAAAATAAGTTCTTCTCATTCATAGACCAGGAAGAGTTTGTGTGTGTGTGTGTGGAGGGGGGTTGGGGGGTTGGAGGGGCATGTATACATACATACATATATATCATTTAATCATTGCCCATCAGAAAATAAAAAGGCTTTGTAAATAAGGTCTCATAAATAAGAAATGTTTCACAGCATATAATCAAATACTTTATAATAGAGATGAAGTTAGGAATAGAAGAAAGAAGACTGCATTAGGGTACAAAAGATCTAGCTTTAGGTTTCTATTCAACACCTTATATCAGTGGACATAACACAACCTTTCAGAACCTTAGTTTTCTCATCTACCTCATAAGGATTTCTAGGGAATTAAATATAATAATGAATATAAGTATGCTTTGTAAACTGTAAACAGTTGTATAGTGTTATTGTTATTAATACAGAATTACAACTTCCTCTAGTTCAACCAACACAGTCAGTGGAAATTCAAACTATACTAGGCTATGTCTCAAAATAGAAAGTTAGCAGGTCCTATCATACGTATATTAAACACAGATCGTAACACATGATGGAACAATTATAGCCTTCTTCTCTGAGCAATTATTAACAAATATTACTTAGAACACACTAACATGGCAATACATTTACATTCAAATGATAATAATAGTTTTAGGTCACCTGAGTAGCATAGGATACTGTCTCAATGCCTTCATGTCTCAGCAAAGTATGCCTGGCTTTAATCTGTTTCCTTAAGAACTTCTTCTCAGTTTTACTGAGTTTGTAATTACTTTGGTGGTTGCTGTCCATGGCAATACTTAAAAAAAAAAAAAAAAAGTATAAAATGTCAACCTTAAAGAGTCCCAAGAAACAGTTATAATAACACTATTCATGTATTTTATAGTTTATAAATATTTCCATGTGATAATTTTTAAATGGTTACAATACTTGTCACCAGCCAAGAGAAGTGAGAACAAACAGATGCATGGACAATAAAGGAATATTTAAGAAGGTAACAAAGAAGCAAGAACATCTAATAGCATCTCTGGTAGGTTCTACAAAACATGTCAATGCTTTAGTGCTATTAAGTGAGCTATTTTCCCATATGCGATCCCTTTACTTATGAAGTCCTAGGTAAAATGTGCCACAAACAAATCTCACAACATAATGTTAGGAAAGGAAAAAAAGAAGAAACAAACAAACAAACAGACAAAATTTACAGAAGAATATACAGTATGATTCCATTATATAAAGTTCAAAATCCAAAAGTAAGCCATATGTTGTTTAGAAATACATATATAGCATAATGCAAAGAAAAGCAAGGAAATGATAAACACAAAGTTCAGGAGAGAAGTTATTTCGGAGGGGAGGAGAGAACTGTGATATGAAAGGGACACATAGAGGCATCAAAAGTATTTAAGCTAGGTGGTGGTTTAGGTGTTTGTTTTATTATTTTTAAGCTATATGTTATATATTTTTATATCTATAATTTTTTAAATAACAGGTGTAAGAACCCCATAGAATTGTGTTTTCATTTTTTTTGAAATATGTCAATCAGCAAGTAGTTACTGAGTGCTATTCCAAAAAAGGTCTTTGCACTATCCAAATCAGCACCCTACATCATGCATTATTATAGAAGTCTATTTTATTTTGTTCACAGAATTTAACACAATTTGTGATGGTTAATTTGCTGGCTTAATTCCTCCATCAGGATGTAAACTCCAAGGAATGCCAGCACACAGTAGGTGCTCAACAAAAATTTGTTGAAGGGATAAACAAATGATAATGAGTGAATACACACATGCCTACTTATGGTCTCAGCACTCTACAGCATACAAATACAATACATAGTTTATGCTTTCAACCAGTTTATACATTAGTTGAGGAAAACAAACATTAAACAATGAAAGAATATGATGTGTCTTTAGATAATTAAGTGTTAATGGTCTTTAGATGTGATACAAATTAGAGACAAAAATGATAAGATCAACGTTAACTGGAAAAGTTTGGGAGAACTTCAAAACAAAAGGGGACTTGAGCTGAGTATCAAAGGACAAGAAATATAGAGTCATATGGAAGGGAGGGTATCCAGTGAGGCAATAAAGAACAGAAGCTAAAAACAGAAATAGATGCATCTGGCCAAGACAGTGAGTAGTAGACATAATTTTTTAGAGCAGAGAATGTTGGCTGATCCACCGATTCCACTCTTCACCCACTTGAAAGTCTGCAAAGTTAGCAAATGAAATAAGTTTAAGAAGTTAAATAAAATCATATTCCAGGGACTTCCCTGGTGGCGCAGTGGCTAAGAATCTGCCTGCCAATGCAGGGAACACAGGTTTGAGCCCTGGTCCTGGAAGATCCCACATGCCGCAGAGCAACAAAGCCCGTACGCCACAACACTAGAGCCTACACTCTAGAGCCCACGAGCCACAACTACTGAGCCTACGTGCCACAACTACTGAAGCCTGCGCACCTAGAGCCCGTGCTCTGCAACAAGACAAGCCACTGCAATGAAAAGCCCACATGCCTCAACGAAGAGTAGCCCCCGCTCGCCACAACTAGAGAAAGCCCGCGCGCAGCAATGAAGACCCAACGCAGCCAAAAATAAATAAAATAAATTTATTTTTTTAAAAAATCATATTCCAAAACAGCTCTCAAACAGTCAAAACTCTGATTATTAATCTTTATGTATAGAGAAAAATGCTGAGACTATTGAAAGAACGGCCAGTAATCCAGTTTAGCTAATACATGGAGCACATGTGATAGGAGGTAAGGCCAGTAAAACAGTCTGGCTGGACAGCACAATAGGGAAATGAGAGGCAAAAGGACTTGCAATAACCCTGCTTAACAAGTAGAAATGCTGGCCTGATCTAGGGTGAAGGCTGTAAGAAGAAAGGAAATAGGAAGAGAAGGGGAGAGGGCAAAAGAAAAGTTCAAGAATAATCAATAGCCCTGATGACTACTCGGACATGAGGGAGAGAAGAATCAGAGATCAGTTACTAACAGGACAGAGCCTGAGTGACTGAGAGGCTAGTGATGTCATTCCAAAACTGGAAAGTCAGAAGAGGGTCAGGAAGAGCTGCTCAGTAAGGGAGGTGATGAGTCAGATTTAGGATATAATATGTTTGAAGTACTGTTAAGATACACAGTTGCAATGTCTGGCTGGCAGATGAAAAACATAAAGTGGCAAAACGAGAGAAATGAGATTAGAGAGAAAGCTTTAGGAGTCATCGTTACACAGGAAGGGGACAGCTGAATATATATTTTTAACATTGCACTAATTATTTGTTCTAATGTTTGTCCCCTTCCACTGGACGATGAGCTCTTTGATGACAAGAATTAAATCATATTTTTGTTTCCTCAGAGCCTCCTTCAGTTTTTTGAGGCAGTATAACATAGTGTTTAGGGGTCCAGGTTCTAGGTTCAAACCTCAGGTTTACAATTTACTAGCTATATGACCCTGTGCGAGTTACTTACTTATTTCTGTGCTTAGGTTTCTTCACCTATAAAATAGGAATAATAGTGCCTATTCTTGGCACATAACTCCATCCAAACCCTGCACTAAAAAACTTCACCAAACTCTAGCTTATAGCTGCATAAAGCCATACCCTAGGATGACCCCAGCTCCACATTAAAATGGCTGCCTGAGAAAACTTAAAATGCTGCCTGGATATTTTACTATTTGTTCTAACATCTCCTAACAATAGGCCCCTGACCTCCCTTCTTTTTTAAAGCACTTATTAAAAACGGCTTACAGGACTTCCCTGGTGGCACAGTGGTTAAGAATCCTCCTGCCAATGCAGGGGACACGGGTTCGAGACCTGGTCCGGGAAGATCTCACATGCTGCAGAGAACTAAGCCCGTGCGCCACAACTACTGAGACTGCGCTCTAGAACCCGCGAGCCACAACTACTGAGGCCGCGTGCCACAACTACTGAGGCCTGCGCACCTAGAGCCCATGCTCCGCAACAAGAGAAGCCACCACAATGAGAAGCCCGCGCACCAAAACGAAGAGTAGCCCCCGTTTGCCGCAACTAGAAAGAAAGCCCGCATGCAGCAGTGAAGACCCAATTCAGCCAAAAAATAAATTAATTAAATAAAATTGCTTAAAAAAAACAGCTTACAATTGTGAACATGTATCTCCTGCAACTCATACATGTCTCTCCCAAGGACCTGAGAACCATTCCTTTGAAATGTTTTTTATTTTGTTTTTTTTTTTTTTGCAGCACCATGCGGCTTGCAAGATCTTAGTTCTCCCACCAGGGTCTGAACCTGCGCCCTCCGAGTGAAAGCACGGAGTCCTAACCACTGGACTGCCAGGGAATTCCCCCTTTGAAATGTAATCGTCAGGAAGGACAGGGCCTCTGTCTCTCAGTCTCTGTGACAGGATGGAATCCTAACTTTGATAATTGCCAGCTGGCCTAACTGCATTTACACTGACCCACCCTTTATAATTTTTTACTTCTCAGACTCTACTGAGTCTCCACACACACACCCTAATCACTTCCACACAATTGGAATGGAGTTTAGCTTTTTCTCCTACTGTCAATAATTACTAAATAAAGTCTGTTTTCACTGCTTTAACTAATGTCTGGCTGTGTTATTCTTTGACACTATCTCATAACTTTGTTAAAAGTATTAAATACGTCTACTACTAAATTACTGTTAATTTCCAGAAGAGCCAGATAAGACTTGTTTAAGAAGACCAAGAGGAGGATTAACCAAGATGGTGGAGTAGGAGGACGTGCTCTCACTCCCTCTTGCGAGAGCACCAGAATCACAACTGGCTGCTGGACAATCATTGACAGGAAGACCCTTGACTTCACCAAGGAGGATACCCCACGTCCAAGGACAGAGGAGAAGCCACAGTGAGACAGTAGGAGGGGCGCAATCAGAGTAAAATCAAATCCCATAACTGCTGGGTGGGTGACTCACAGACTGGCGAACACTTATACCACAGAAGTCCACCCACTGGAGTGAAGGTTCTGAGCCCCACGTCAGGCTTCCCAACCTGGGGGTCCGGCTATGGGAGGAGGAATTCCTAGAGAATCAGACTTTGAAGCCTAGTGGGAATTGATTGCAGGACTTTGACAGGACTGGGGGAAACAGAGACCCCACTCTTAGAGGGCACACACAAAGTAATGTGTGCATCGGGACCCAGGGGAAGGAGCAGTGACCCTGGGGGAGACTGAACCAGACCTACCTGCTGGTGTTGGGGGGTCTCCTGCTGAGGCGGGTGGTGGCTCTGTTTCACCGTGGGGATAAGGACACTGGCAGCGGAGGTTCTGGGAAGTGCTCCTTGGCGTGAGCCCTCCCAGAGTCTGCCATTAACCCCACCAAAGAGCACGGGTAGGCTCCAGTGTTGGGTTGCCTCAGGCAAAACAACCAACAGGGAGGGAACCCAGTCCCACCCATCAACAGTCAAGTGGATTAAGGTTTTACTGAGCTCTGACTGCCACAGCAACAGGGAGGGAACCCAGCCCCACCCATCAACAGTCAAGTGGATTAAGGTTTTACTGAGCTCTGACCGCCACAGCAACAGTCAGCTCTACCCACCACCAGAGCCTCCCATCAAGCCTCTTAGATAGCCTCAACCACCAGAGGGCAGACAGCAGAAGCAAGAAAATCTACAATCCTGCAGCCTGTGGACCAAAAACCACAGTTACAGAAAGATAGAGAAGATGAAAAGGCAGAGGGCTATGTACCAGATGAAGGAACAAGAAAAAACCCCAGAAAAACAACTAAATGAAGTGGAGATAGGCAACCTTCCAGAAAAAGAATTCAGAATAATGATAGTGAAGATGATCCAGGACCTCGGAATAAGAATGGAGGCAAAGATTGAGAAGATGCAAGAAATGATTAACAAAGACCTAGAAGAATTAAAGAACAAACAAACAGAGATGACCAATACAATAACTGAAATGAAAACTACACTAGAAGGAATCAATAGCAGAATAACTGAGGCAGAAGAACGGATAAGTGACCTGAAAGACAGAATGGTGGAATTCACTGCTGCGGAACAGAATAAAGAAAAAAGAATGAAAAGAAACGAAGACAGCCTAAGAGACCTCTGGGACAACATTAAACGCAACAACATTCGCATTATAGGGGTCCCAGAAGGAGAAGAGAGAGAGAAAGGACCAGAGAAAATATTTGAAGAGATTATAGTCGAAAACTTCCCTAACATGGGAAAGGAAATAGCCACCCAAGTCCAGGAAGCACAGAGAGTCCCATACAGAATAAACCCAAGGAGAAACACGCCGAGACACATAGTAATCAAAGTGGCAAAAATTAAAGACAAAGAAAAATTATTGAAAGCAGCAAGGGAAAAACGACAAATAACATACAAGGGAACTCCCATAAGGTTAACAGCTGATTTCTCAGCAGAAACTCTGCAAGCCAGAAGGGAGTGGCATGATATACTTAAAGTGATGAAAGGGAAGAACCTACAACCAAGATTACTCTACCCAGCAAGGATCTCATTTAGATTTGATGGAGAAATCAAAAGCTTTACAGACAAGCAAAAGCTAAGAGAATTCAGCACCACCAAACCAGCTCTACAACAAATGCTAAAGGAACTTCTCTAAGTGGGAAACACAAGAGAAGAAAAGGACCTACAAAACCAAACCCAAAACAATTAAGAAAATGGTCATAGGAACATAGTATCGATAATTACCTTAAACGTGAATGAATTAAATGCCCCAACCAAAAGACATAGACTGGCTGAATGGATACAAAAACAAGACCCATATATATGCTGTCTACAAGAGACCAACTTTAGACCTAGGGACACATACAGACTGAAAGTGAGGGGATGGAAAAAGATATTCCATGCAAATGGAAATCAAAAGAAAGCTGGAGTAGCTATACTCATATCAGATAAAATAGACTTTAAAATAAAGAATGTTACAAGAGACAAGGAAGGACACTACATAATGATCCAGGGATCAACACAAGAAGATATAACAATTATAAATATATATGCACCCACCATAGGAGCACCTCAATACACAAGGCAACTGCTAACAGCTATAAAAGAGGAAATCGACAGTAACACAGTAATAGTGGGGGACTTTAACACCTCACTTACACCAATGGACAGATCATCCAAAATGAAAATAAATAAGGAAACAGAAGCTTTAAATGACACAATAGACCAGATAGATTTAATTGATATATATAGGACATTCCATCCAAAAACAGCAGATTACACGTTCTTCTCAAGTGCGCACGGAACATTCTCCAGGATAGATCACATCTTGGGTCAAAAATCAAGCCTCAGTAAATTTAAGAAAATTGAAATCATATCAAGCATCTTTTCTGACCACAACGCTATGAGATTAGAAATCAATTACAGGGAAAAAAACGTAAAAAACACAAACACACGGAGACTAAACAATACATTACTAAATAACCAAGAGATCACTGAAGAAATCAAAGAGGAAATCAAAAAATACCTAGAGACAAATGACAATGAAAACACGACAACCCAAAACCTATGGGATGCAGCAAAAGCAGTTCTAAGAGGGAAGTTTATAGCTATACAAGCCTACCTAAAGAAACAAGAAAAATCTCAAGTAAACAATCTAACCTTACACCTAAGGAAACTAGAGAAAGAAGAACAAACAAAACCCAAAGTTAGCAGAAGGAAAGAAATCATAAAGATCAGAGCAGAAATAAATGAAATAGAAACAAAGAAAACAATAGCAAAGATCAATAAAACTAAAAGTTGGTTCTTTGAGAAGATAAACAAAATTGATAAGCCATTAGCCAGACTCATCAAGAAAAAGAGGGAGAGGACTCAAATCAATAAAATCAGAAATGAAAAAGGAGAAGTTACAACAGACACCGCAGAAATACAAAGCATCCTAAGAGACTACTACAAGCAACTTTATGCCAATAAAATGGACAACCTGGAAGAAATGGACAAATTCTTAGAAAGGTATAACCTTCCAAGACTGAACCAGGAAGAAACAGAAAATATGAAGAGACCAATCACAAGGAATGAAATTGAAACTGTGATTAAAAATCTTCCAACAAACAAAAGTCCAGGACCAGATGGCTTCACAGGTGAATTCTATCAAACATTTAGAGAAGAGCTAACACCCATCCTTCTCAAACTCTTCCAAAAAATTGCAGAGGAAGGAACACTCCCAAACTCATTCTATGAGGCCACCATCACTCTGATACCAAAACCAGACAAAGACACTACAAAAAAAGAAAATTACAGACCAATATCACTGATGAATATAGATGTAAAAATCCTCAACAAAATACTACCAAACAGAATCCAACAACACATTAAAAGGATCATACACCACGATCAAGTGGGATTTATCCCAGGGATGCAAGGATTCCTCAATATACGCAAATCAATCAATGTGATACACCATATTAACAAATTGAAGAATAAAAACCATATGATCGTCTCAATAGATGCAGAAAAAGCTTTTGACAAAATTCAACACCCATTTCTGATGAAAACTCTCCAGAAAGTGGGCATAGAGGGAACCTACCTCAACATAATAAAGGCCATATATGACAAACCCACAGCAAACATTATTCTCAATGGTGAAAACCTGAAAGCATTTCCTCTAAGATCAGGAACGAGACAAGGATGTCCACTCTCACCACTATTATTCAACATAGTTCTGGAAGTCCTAGCCACGGCAATCAGAGAAGAAAAACAAATAAAAGGAATACAAATTGGAAAAGAAGAAGTAAAACTGTCACTGTTTGCAGATGACATGATACTATACATAGAGAATCCTAAAACTGCCACCAAAAAACTGCTAGAGCTAATCAATGAATATGGTAAAGTTGCAGGATACAAAATTAATGCACAGAAATCTCTTGCATTCCTATACACTAATGATGAAAAATCTGAAAGAGAAATTAAGGAAACACTCCCATTTACCATTGCAACAAAAAGAATAAAATACCTAGGAATAAACCTACCTAGGGAGACAAAAGACCTGTATGCAGAAAACTATAAGACACTGATGAAAGAAATTAAAGATGATACCAACAGATGGAGAGATATACCATGTTCTTGGATTGGAAGAATCAACATTGTGAAAATGAGTATACTACCCAAAGCAATCTACAGATTCAATGCAATCCCTATCAAATTACCAATGGCATTTTTTACGGAGCTAGAACAAATCATCTTAAAATTGGTATGGAGACACAAAAGACCCCGAATAGCCAAAGCAATCTTGAGGGAAAAAAATGGAGCTGGAGGAATCAGACTCCCTGACTTCAGACTATACTACAAAGCTACAGTAATCAAGACAATATGGTACTGGCACAAAAACAGAAACATAGATCAATGGAACAAGATAGAAAGCCCAGAGATTAACCCACGCACCTATGGTCAACTAATCTATGACAAAGGAGGCAAAGATATACAATGGAGAAAAGACAGTCTCTTCAATAAGTGGTGCTGGGAAAACTGGACAGCTACATGTAAAAGAATGAAATTAGAATACTCCCTAACACCATAAACAAAAATAAACTCAAAATGGATTCGAGACCTAAATGTAAGACTGGACACTATAAAACTCTTAGAGGAAAACATAGGAAGAACACTCTTTGACATAAATCACAGCAAGATCTTTTTTGATCCACCTCCTAGAGTAATGGAAATAAAAACAAAAATAAACAAATGGGACCTAATGAAACTTCAAAGCTTTTGCACAGCAAAGGAAACCATAAACAAGACGAAAAGACAACCCTCAGAATGGGAGAAAATATTTGCAAACGAATCAACGGACAAAGGATTAATCTCCAAAATATATAAACAGCTCATTCAGCTCAATATTAAAGAAGCAAACACCCCAATCCAAAAATGGGCAGAAGACCTAAATAGACATTTCTCCAAAGAAGACATACAGACGGCCACGAAGCACATGAAAAGATGCTCAACATCACTAATTATTAGAGAAATGCAAATCAAAACTACAATGAGGTATCACCTCACACCAGTTAGAATGGGCATCATCAGAAAATCTACAAACAACAAATGCTGGAGAGGGTGTGGAGAAAAGGGAACCCTCTTGCACTGTTGGTGGGAATGTAAATTGATACAGCCACTATGGAGAACAATATGGAGGTTCCTTAAAAAACTAAAAATAGAATTACCATATGACCCAGCAATCCCACTACTGGGCATATACCCAGAGAAAACCGTAATTCAAAAAGACACATGCACCCGAATGTTCACTGCAGCACTATTTACAATAGCCAGGTCATGGAAGCAACCTAAATGCCCATCAACAGACGAATGGATAAAGAAGTTGTGGTACATATATACAATGGAATATTACTCAGCCATAAAAAGGAACGAAATTGAGTCATTTGTTGAGACGTGGATGGATCTAGAGACTGTCATACAGAGTGAAGTGAGTCAGAAAGAGAAAAACAAATATCGTATATTAACGCATGTATGTGGAACCTAGAAAAATGGTACAGATGAGCCGGTTTGCAGGGCAGAGGTTGAGACACAGATGTAGAGAATGGACATATGGACACCAAGGGGGGAAAACTGCGGTGGGGTGGGGATGGTGGTGTGCTGAATTGGGCGATTGGGATTGACATGTATACACTGATGTGTATAAAATTGATGCCTATATACCTGCAGTATAAAAAAACAAACAAACAAAACAACGAATACTAAACTTTCATTGGGTTATTTGTATGGAAATATGTTAATATAAATGTTTCAGACATTACATGAAATTTCTAAAAATCTTATATGTTCTGGTATAATGTTATAAGTCATAATCCTAGTTATTACCTTAAAATGTATATCTCAGAAATAACTAATTTTCTTGTCAACTGCCTTGCTATGAACTTTCATCAAATTTTTAACTGTGGTCATTTTTAAGTCTTTTGTCATTTACAGACAGTTCTGATGCTTTTGCAAATATGTTCCTATAAAAGGGTTTCATCTTTAAGAAATTCATGGAAAAGACTCTGACAAGTACAGGTTTCTGGTAACTGACTGTACTGCTGAACTGAATGAATAAGCATTTTCAGAACTCTAATGAAAAACTGATGAACTCATAAAAGTGCTAACAAAAGATCAAGATGAAAAAAAAAATTGATTACATGGGACTGAGTGAACTGATGAGGATGAGTATAATTTTTGTGACTTTCTGTGTGAATTAAAAAAAAAAACTCCAACAAGGACTCAGAGGCAAAGAATATACAAATAAATTTTCACTGCAAAGTAAAAAAAAAAAAAAAGAAGACCAAGAAAAGCTGAGGGCCCTCAAAGGAATTATCTTATTGCCACTCCATTCCAAGATCATCATTTTTGCAGTTAGCAATGAAGAACAGGGATGAATCTACTAAGAATTTTTTTTTCTAAATATGTTACATGAGCAAAGACTGCGAAGTGGAAGAAATGAGAAAAAAGATGATGCTGAATACATTTTTTTAAGTCTGACACTTAAGAGTCCAGCAGCAGTAGATGGAGCCTCATAATCACATTTCTGTCATCCCCTTTCCCTTCTCCTTCCCTCAGTGAGGCAATATTACTACATGTGAAGAAAGACCAGTCGAGTCACCTCACCAAGGAATAGGCTGATATCAGTGTTGAGATGTGGAGGTGCCCCTTTCTAACAAGGCCACCTCCCTGGCCAAGGGATTTCCACTATTGCACAAAGGCTTGCATGCTCCTTGCCATGTTATGGGATGTTACAGGAGCCAGGTCACTATTTATTATAATACCAGCCATGCTGAGTCCAGCCTAAGCACACTCTCCATAGGATAATACGGGTTTAGAAATCACATCTGCTCTGTTAGTAAGTTTAACCCCAACACATCCTACTGGATATTGCCTAAATGGTAATAGTAATATGTGTGTCTATGCTCTCCTTAAATAAGACAGCCTAAATGAACCAAGCAGTATAGACAAATGTTCCTATGCTTCTATGTAAATTAAATTTAATTAATAGCAAAGATTGGAAACAACTTCAATTCCTATCAAATGAGCCCTGGTTATAAAGTACAGTACAGGTATACAAATTATACATACAAGTTTCTAGGACATACAAGATATCAGTGATATGGGTTGCCACCAGGAAGGGAAAACAGGTAGAGTAGGTACAGGAATGAGAAGCTCCTCTTTTGTAAGTTTTGAATTTAGCAGCTATTCAAATTGCATTACCTATTTAAAAAAAATTTTTTTTTAATGATTAGAAAAAATTGACCCATCACTTGTCATATCACCTCATTTTAATTCTTTGAAGAATAACTACTCTATATTTTCTAATACCCTCAGTAATTGTGTTTATTCTGTCTTCCTCCTTTAACTTACTAGAAAGTAAGCTCTATGAAAGTAGAGATTCTGGGACTTCCCTGGTGGTCCAGTGGTAAATAATCCACCTTACAATGCAGGGGACGAGGGTTCAATCCCTGGCGGGGCAACTAAGATCCCACATGCCGCAGGGCAACTAAGCCGTCGCGTCACAACTACTGAGCTCATGTGCTTCAACTAGAGCCCTTGTGCGGAAAACTACAGAACCAATGCACCCTGGAGCCGGCACGCCACAACTAGAGAGAAGCTCACGCGACAAAGAAAGATCCCGCATGCCTCAACGAAGATCCCACGTGCCTCACCCGAGCAGCCAAAAATAAATAAAATAAATAAATAAATAAGAAATAAGAAAAAAAGAAAGTAGAGTTTTTTTGTCTGTATTATTCACCCTGTAGCACTCAGCACCTAGAGCAGGACCTAGCACCTAGGAGTTACTCAATAAACGCTTACTGAGTAAGCCTAAACTTATTAAACTTGCCATCTTACCTCCTAAACCTCTTCGCCAGGATTCTGAGCTTGGTGGCCCTCTTCAATGTTTTCATTAATATCTAATGTGTATCTCTATCCCTGCAATTTTCACATTATATTATAATTACCTGTTTGTGTGCTGGGCTCACCCCGAAGGCTGTGACTTAATTGAAGGCACAGAACTTGAGTGCCTAGAGTTCAGCAAGTACTCAGTAAATATCTGTTAAATGAAATCAGCCAAAACTATAGGCTCACAGTACCAGAAGCCCAGGGGTCTCCGGTTTTACTCAAAAAAGAGCATAGGAAGATTCAGCTTTGTAAGCTACCAGACCGCCAGCAACATCCTTTCTTCACTGCATTGGCAGGGTCAAAAAAACCCTGAAGCTAACACCACTGACCAACACTCCTCAGGTTGCAACCGCCTGTCTCCAACCCCAAAAGAAACTGAAGATTGACACAGACACCATGTGAGCACCCGCAACAAATACAAGCACGTGCACCTCAAACTCTGACAGGACCACCCCACGCACAGACACCCTACTGCCCACGGACCATCCCTCCTCTCCCTGGTGAGGTCCGAAGCTCTTGAGGCAGATAGAGGAGACCGGAAGAGGCCAACAAGAGAAAGCGGCGATTTGCATCCATCATGCCGCCAATAAGAAGTGCCACAAACCTCCGCCTTGACTCAGGCTGGGTTCTCACCACGCGGGTGTTCTCTCCTTCGGCAGCTTCTCCCACTCTATCCCAAGAAGCCGCAGAGGGTACAAGCACGTCAACTCTCTTGGGCGCAGCCATGTTGGAGAAAACTGCACTACATTTCCCATGAGTCTGCGGGGAGATGACCGGCGTTCCCACAATCCCTTTCGCCTCCCAGAGCCTTTAGTGCCTCTTTCTCTGCCAAGAGTCTTTGACCGGTGAAGGGCTGGCTCTCCGTTACAGTGAAAATTAGGTTGACTTTTGGGGGGGCATAGCAAGGGTTGTTAGTGCAGCTTATTTGGAGTAGCTCCCGAAATGGACACGGTCAAACAGGTTTCTGTCCCTCGGTCCCTGAGTAATGCCCCCCTCCGCCTTGGGCTCTGTGCATCTTACCTCCTGAGTCTTAAGGGAATGGGAGAAGCCTGGGGTCTGAAAGATGACACTGCATAGACAAGAGAGTGGGAGGTGAATATGCGTGAATGTGCCAGGGGAATGGTGAATACTACCGGGTGATAGAAAGATGTGTGGAAGAATGTTGAGGGAGGTAGGAGAGGAAAGATGGGCTGTGCTACATTTTAGAAGAATTTACGCCATTCTGTTCTGTAGGCCTAAGGGGATCCCAGAAAGAAATCGGGTAATTTGACCGGAGCTTCTGGAGGAAGGTAGGAGGAGAGACTAAAAGAAGACTAGGTAACAGGCTATTGCACTGGTGAAGTGAAAAGGGAAAAGATTTGGTAACAGATCAGAAGTAAAAGACACAGGAGAGGGTGATGATTAGCTATTGTTCCTGCTGTAACGTTATTTGTGTGATATAAATGTATTATAATCATGCTGCTTGCATTGGATTATGAGCTGTGTAAGTGCAGGGAAGGAAACTTGGGAGTGGGAAGGAAATCACTTCCTTATGGTGCTGAGACAGTGCCCCCATTTTCACCCTACCACAGTGGACTATCAGTAAAAGTTAAGGTTGGCTGCTCAGGAAAAGTGGCATTGACAAGAGTGTTGTTGAGTGGATGAATGATTTGTATGGAGGAAAGATTAGAAGGAGGAAGGAACAAGTTGGGGAAGCAGATAGGAAGCCATTGCAATAGTCCAGTAAAACGAGCGTGAGGCTGAAAATGAATAGCAAAAGTGAAGACACAAACTCAAGCTAGAGAAATCAAATCAACCAGATGTTGCAAACTACTATAGAGGGCATAAGGGAAAACATGTTAAATCTCCCCATTGCATTCTTGCTTCTGCACTACTGGATGCTTTAAAAAAATACATTCCAGTAGAACTTTCTGTGACGATGGAAATTTTTTTTGAGTTGTCCAATATGCTAGCCACTAACCACATGTAGCTTTTGAGCATTTCATATGTGGCTAGTACAACTAAGGAGCTGAATTTTGACTTTTTAATTAATTTAAATGTAAATAGCTGCATGTAGCTAGTGGCTACCAAATTGGACAACAATGTAGAGACATGGATGGACCTAGAGTCTGTCACACAGAGTGAAGTAAGTCAGAAAGAGAAAAACAAATATCGTATATTAATGCATATATGTGGAATCTAGAAACATGGTATACATGAACTTATTTGCAAAGCAGAAAGAGACGCAGATGTAGAAATCAAACGTAGGGATACCGGGGGGAAAGAGGGGTAGGGGGTGGGATGAATTGGGAGACTGGGATTGACATATACACACTATTGATACTATGTATAAAATAGATAACTAATGAGAACCTACTGTATAGCACAGGGAACTCTACTCAATGCTCTGTGGTGAACTAAATGGGAAGGAAATCCGAAAAAGAGGGGATATATGTATATGTATAGCTGATTCACTTTGCTGTACAGTAGAAACTAACACAACATTGTAAAGCAACTATACTCCAATAAAAATTAATTTAAAAAAGGGAAAAAAAACTGGACAGCAAAACAAAATATCACCTTATGTCCTGTTGACCAAATTCAGTTTATTTCATTTCTACATCCACCCTGCTTGAAGGTACTGGAGCTTTTAAACCTTTTAAATTTCCTGGCCTCTGTGAAACAATTCTCTCCTAGTTTTCTTTACACGTTCTGATCACTTGTTTTCAGAGTTTTTCACTAGCTTCTCTCCCTTTTCCATGACTAAATGCAGGCAATCCTTCAGGTTTTGTGTTTGACTCTTTTATTCTAGTCTCCCTATCTGCCTCTCCAGAATTTTAAAGAGATTTGTGACTCTTCTCCTAATCTTTATCTTCAGTCCCTGCTTCTCTTTAGGAGGCAGTTTGATTTAGTGAAAACAATATGGTCATTGGAGTATGACTTGAAGCAGAAATTGCAAAACAGCATTTACCTTTGGGGATTGATATAACAATTTAACTAACATATATAAAGTAGATATTAAATGGTTGTTCATTCCTTTTCTACTCTTCTGATCCTGAGTTACAGGCCCAAATTTCCAACCACTTGCTGTCCATTCGTATTTCCATATCCTTAGAAAAAAGTAGATACATATAAAAAAATTTTTTTTCATTTGGCCACACTGTGCGGCATGCAGGATCTTAGTTCCCCAACCAGGGATCAAATCCAGGCCCCCTCAGTGAAAGAGCCAAGTCCTAACCACTGGACTGCCAGGGAATTCCCAATCCACATAAAATTTTGCATGCAATCCTTTTTATACAGGCCCTTATCTTTTGTTCGGAATATTGTGTGAATAATTTCTGCCAGAGAAGATGACTCCCTGAAGTGATTTCCAGCTACATTAAGACCCTGTTTTATTCATTATGTAACTCCAGTGTCTTCCATACTCTTGTAATAATAGAAATTCAATAAATGTTGAACTGAAAAGAAACCTAATTTGAAGATAGAATTCATCTTTACCTGTGCCAAAAGCTTTACACAGTGATTTATAACAATTTTTCAAAGGTATTAAATGCTTACCTAATAACTCTTCCCTTAGTAAAACCCCAGTCTCAACTTCATGATAGGTGAGTCCTCTGCGGGAGTAGTGCACAGGTTGGCATGATTTTTGCATAAAGGCCCAGATAATAAACTTTCAGCTTTGTGGTCACATATTCTTTTCTGTTGTTGTTGTTGTTGTGGGGGGGCGGTGTGGAGTTACAAGTTTTTTGAATATGAAAGCCTTTTGGACTTCCCTGGTGGTCCAGTGGTTAACACTCCACTGTCCAAATGCAGGGGGCACGGGTTCGATCCCTGGTCAGGGAAGATCCCACATGATGTGTGGTGCAGGCCAAGAAGAATATGAAAACCTTTCTTAGCTCCATGGCTTATGCCAGCAGGATTTGGCTCATGGGCTATAGTTTGCTGACCCCTGGACCCTCTTCCTGGACTCTGTAATCCTGAATACAGTCTCAAGGTGAAGCTAAGTTTGACACCACCACTGATGACATTTATTATGAATTACAATATAAATTAATTTAATCAGATTGGCCAACACTACATTTTAAAGTGTGGAAAAGTAGAGATGTGTCCCACAGTAGAGTTCCAGAAATCAGGGCTAGGAGCAACATAACATTTAGAATTGCTTTTGGTTGCCAGTGACAGAAAACTGAACTGAGTGCTTGTAAACAAATCATTACTTTTCCTCAAATGACAAGCCGTCCAGACAAAAGCAATCACTGGCATTGGTTCTGCTATTCAAAAATATCATCAAGAGGACCTAGGTGCTTTCTAGTCTCCTGCTCCACCATCCTTGGTATGTTGACTTTTATCTTCATTCTTGACGTCTCCTGGTTACAAGGTAGCTGCTGCCACTCCAGACACCTTGTCCCCCCACTAGCGTCTCTAGCTGGATAAAAAGAGCAGAGTCTCTATCTTTTCACCTAGGAAATGAAGCCTCCAATGGAAGCCCCCTTTTTTCTTTGACTATTTATGTGTAACATATAATGGTAGGCAGAATAATGGACCCCCAAAGATATCCACACCTTAATCCTGGGAATCTGTGAATATGCAGATATAATTGTTTGCAAAACTTTAAATAGATTATCTAGGGGCCCAATATAACCACATGATTCCTTAAGAGCAAAACATTTACCAGGGCTGGAACAAGAGAGACCAAGCAAAAGTCAGAAAGTTTCCAAGTGTGAAGGGTTCAACACACCCTTGCTGTCTCTGAGATGTAATGGTCCATGTGCAAAGACTGAAGAGACGCTCCTATGAGCTACAGGCAGTCCCCAGCTGATAGCCAACAAGGAAATGGGGACCTCAGTCCTACAACCTCAAGGAATGGGATTCTACCAACAATCTGAATGAACATGGAAGCAGATCCTTCCCAGAGCATTTTGATAAGAGCCCAGCCAGTCAACCCCTTGATTCTGTCCTTAAAAAACTCAGAGCAGGGAAACCAAGTGAGCCAACCCAAACTTCTGGCCTACAGAACTGTGAAATAATAAATTTGTGATAATTTGGTACAGCAGCAATAGAAAACTCTTACACATGCTTACCCTAGGCCAATCATTAGCTAAAGGGAGTGGAATTACCATGACTAGTGTAAGCTAGTGATGATTAATTCCATGGGGCTGGTATGAGGCCCATCCTCCCTGAGACGAAGAGATCTTGATAGGCTACACTCTATCAGGAGAAAAATAAAATTAGGGTTCTATTAGCAAGAAAAAATGAGAGAACAGCTGTTGAATAGACAATAAACAGTCTGTTCCATAAAGGGCTTGAAAATTTCATTTGGCTGGATTACCATAATATGGTCAATCTCAAAACCTAAAAGAAAGGGATGCTAGAAGGAGGAGTACTCTCATCAACTAATAAACATTCAAAGGTAGAATTCTAATAGCTATTATATTTCATTCAAGATTCCTCACTCAGATAACATTGAAAATGTTCCCAGAGTCCTTGAAAACTGTAAATATTTATTATGGTTCCGAAATGTAATACCATTTTACTACAGTTTCAAATTCAATTCCTATACTTATGAGGTTCCTAATTTCCCCTCCTGCCCCCCGCACCAGACCATCTGTTTTTGGCTACCTTCTGTTTTTTTCCCCCTCTGTCCCCAGTGACAAGTGTGTTAGTTTTGCTTTTTTTCCTATTTTTGGTTTTAAAAAAAACCACACTTTTATTTCTCAGTCTTTTCTCTCCACTTATTTTATCCTTCCTGGTTAAATGATAAATTTATATGAAATTCCTTTCCAAACTTTGTCTTCTCTGCTGCATCCCTGGATTGCTGGCTTCTTGAAACTCCATCAGGAATGCATTATGTAAAACCACTTGATGTTCATTGTGACATTTGAGGACTGAATGAATTATTCATGCTATAGTGATAAAAATTCAATGAAAAGTTTCCAGTTTTATAAGTCATATGGTGAAAATATTCCCATGCAGTAATGAGAGGCAAAAGCAACCAAAAAGAAAAAGAAAAGGAGCCAGACTTTAATTTGTAATACAAAACACAAAACTCTGCTTGGAGGATTGTTTTTTGGTCCATTGCAAAACATGTTAGCTGCAAAGTATTGGCCAATTCCCACCACCACCCCTCCCCCAGAAAATGGTTTATTCTAGAGCCTGAAGACCTGCTTACGTCACAGAATATTGTTCTGCAACATATTTTTCAAGTAGAAGAGAGTAAAGAGATAACAGATCTTTAGGGTGGCCAGAGGAGTGGGATTTATGGATTTTTAAAAGTTACGATAAAACAATTTTTTTAAATGTTTCTCTTAACTCTACAAAAAAAGATTTCTCTCAAAAATGAGGTGTCACCTCACACCGGTCAGAATGGCCATCATCAAAAAATCTACAAACCATAAATGCTGGAGAGGGTGTGGAGAAAAGGGAACACTCTTGCACTGTTGGTGGGAATGTAAATTGATATAGCCACTATGGAGAACAGTATGGAGGTTCCTTAAAAAACTAAAAATAGAACTACCATATGACCCAGCAATCCCACTACTGGGCATATACCCTGAGAAAATCATAATTCAAAAAGAGACATGTACCACAATGTTCATTGCAGCACTATTTACAATAGCCAGGACATGGAAGCAACCTAAATGTCCATCAACAGGTGAATGGATAAAGAAGATGTGGCACATATATACAATGGAATATTACTCAACCATAAGAAGATATGAAATTGAGTTACTTGTATTGAGGTGGATGGACCTAGAGTCTGTCATACAGAGTGAAGTAAGTCAGAAAGAGAAAAACAAATACCATATCCTAACACATGTATATGGAATCTAAAAAAAAAAAAAAAAGGTTCTGATGAACCTAGGGGCAGGACATGAATAAAGACACAGACGTAGAGAATGGACACGGTGTGGGTGGGGTAAGCTGGGACAAAGTCAGAGAGTGGCACTGACCTATATACACTACCAAATGTAAAATAGATAGCTAGTGGGAAGCTGCTGCGTAGCACAGGGAGATCAACTTGATACTTTGGGATGACCTAGAGGGGTGGGATAGGGAGGGCGGGAGGGAGGCGCAAGAGGGAGGAGATATGGGGATATATGTATATGTATAGCTGATTCACTTTGTTATACAGCAGAAACTAACACAACATTGTAAAGCAATTATACTCCAATAAAGATGTTAAAAAATTATAAACAATTCATTTTAAAATGTCTAACTAATTTAATGGCTTCATACTATCATTAATCTCTCAAAGACCCCAAAATACAAAGATACTTGCCCAGAGATGGCAAATTCATCATTAACTATCCTGGATGTAAATCCACATTTCATATAATCTTCATGATCATTTCTAATTTGGGGGGATTTGTTAGAGCTGATTTAGATGGTCTTAGCTTTTACTTACATTATGGCTAAGACCTCATACTAAGAGCATCCATTTTGCCATTTTCTATTGGTTATCTGTGCTTCAATTATTATCTTCAACTTCACTGTAGGGAATTTAGAGTTTTCTAACCCACTTGTCCATTTTGCAAAAATAGTTTTTGGGTTATATAAGCATATACCAGGTACAAAAATCATGTCTTGCTTAAAGCTAAGGAGGGAGGGTGCCAGAAGCAGCTCCCCTGCCTGCGAACTCCCACTCTACAGTGTTTTTTTAGAGCACCTCTCAGAATCTGTGACATGTGACAATCAGACATGCAGACCTAATGAAACCTCCAGCATACTAAATGTGAGTGGAGATTAATTTGATTTTGACAAAACCATAAATAGAATTTCTAATATATTCTTCCAGATAACCTAAGTTATGTACACTGCACATTAGAGGTCACTGCCCTCGGGCATATTTCTCAAAGGATGGTTCTCAGACTAGCTGTATCAGAATCACTGGAGTACTTGTTTAAAACGCAGAGTTCCAGACCCCATTAGATATAATGAGTCAGCTAAAAGCCAATATAAGTTTTAATAGTTTCTCTGAACCCCAATGGATTATAGTGTGTGTTTCAAAATCTCTGGGGCCAGGGCCCAACAATCTGCATGCTTAACAAGCAATCTTGCTAGCAACCACTGAAGAAAATTATCAACATAGAGCTCTTTAAAAATCTGCTCCAGAGTAACAAACTGTCAAGTTTCTAATATATTTTGAATTTTTATTTCAGGTGAAATGTTGTAACTTTATAAGGTACAAGGGACCAAGAAGCCAGATGATACAGTGCTCAGATTATTAAAGAACCCATAAAATTATCTCAAAACTATTCTAATTATTGATATCTCCATATCCCATTTTACAGATATAGCAACTGAGACTTAAAAGACAAACTGTATAAGCTGTTTAAGTAGGAAATAGTTTTTAAGAGTGATTTACATTCATGTCTGTGTTCCTACATGAATAAAAGGGCACAGTTTTATAAAACATATCTATCTACAGCTACATTTTAGTGAGGTATTAAGTACTTACTACACTTAACATACTTTATTATTTAATCCTAGCAAGAACAACCCTAGGAATAAGTTTTATGTCCTCAGTTTTACAAATGTGGAATCTGAGGCTCAGCAAGGTTAAGCAACTTTCCCTAGGTTACATAATTAGTAATAGAAGCAGGACTCCAACCCAAACGCCCGGCTCTTTTCCAATTGCAACCATTATACTCAGGGACACCATTGCAGAGAAAATGTCCTTGTTATTTTTTTTTTTTTTCTACTTTATTTATTTATTTTATTTTATTTTTGGCTGTGTTGGGTCTTCGGTTCATGCAAGGGCTTTCTCTAGTTGAGGCAAGTGGGGGCCACTCTTCATCGCGGTGCGGGGACCGCTCTTCATCGCGGTGCGCGGGCCTTTCACTATCGCGGCCCCTCCCGTCGCGGGGCACAGGCTCCAGACGCGCAGGCTCAGTAGTTGTGGCTCACGGGCCCAGCTGCTCCGTGGCATGTGGGATCTTCCCAGACCAGGGCTCGAACCCGTGTCCCCTGCATTAGCAGGCGGATTCTCAACCACTGCGCCACCAGGGAAGCCCTGTCCTTGTTATTTTGAAGTCTATCCAAGAGTTATGAGACAAATATAGACATGATAAACATGAAAAAGGTTTTATTTAAATGGTTGCATCTTTTAAGCAAACACATGTAAAAATAATTTACACAGTATAACTTTAACCTTCAATAAAGATAGTGTGTCCAGAATCTTAACAGAAAGTTTAGATGCTATATTATTAATTTTCAAGAAGACAAGCAGCATTAATTGTCTTGTTTTCTTCTGTTTCAGTTCATGCCAGAAATGGTTGGATATCAACATTTTCTCAAACCATGTAGGTTAATAGGATGTTAACTAGACCTAGAATTTACTTTTCAACATCTCTAGGAAGCCTGTTGACATTCTCAGAATGAGAAATTAATAATTAGCATTGATTATGGAACTCTTCATAAAATTTAACCATGCCATTAATAGAAATAACTTTGAAAAATCATTTGAAACAAGAAATTTAATGAAGTTGAATTACTGAGGCAATGACATAGGTAGACCATGATCTCAAGTTAAAATGTTTTCCATGCCTGTGAAAATATTTGCTTGGGGTTTATGAGTCTCTGACAGATTTCTTATGTCATCCCCTCTATTACAAATTCCTGCATAGTTTTAATGCTCTTCCAGTCCAATGAATATAAATCTTATTGTGGCTTCATGTTAATTGGCTCTAATCTAACTCAAGGAGATTGGGGTGGGTGAGGTGGTTAGACAAGCCTTGGCTGAGAGTTCAGGAAACAAAAGGAGTTAGGGACAAATTGTTAAAGAAATGGGGATCTAGGACCTAAAGAAATATGGTAAGCTCATATTTCTTTAATATAGCAGGCACTTTTGATCAGGAGATGGCAACAGTGGAAGCAGGAACTTATAGAAACAAAAAAGGCAAAGTCCTGGGCAAATATCAATAGTACTTGGAAATTAGGATCCTGCCTCAAGAGCTCCTAAATCACCAAAGTCTTCTGGCTGGTATGGAGGCCTTTAGGAGGTGCCACATCACTGAAGTGATCCCAGGCTTCTCCCATTCAGAGAATGAATAGGAATCTAAGCACTAAAATCAAATTAGGAGTAGTGAGCAGCTGTTACCGAACCATGGTAACAAAAGGTCTCTCAAAATCCAGCCCAGTTTATACCAAGAAAAATCAACTAGAAGTAACAGACACCAAAGGACTGTAATAAGAAACAGAAAGATGAACAAGAATTTAAGCCACAAGTCACAGAACAGAGCAAAAAGCAAGTCTGACTGGGAACCAAAGATGATGACAGAGTGGTCAGTGCCAAAAATCTAAACTGGGCCCGTGGTTTCGCCAATTATTAAAGTAGTGGTGGGGAGCATATGGGCAGACTCCCCAGGAGGACTGGGGTCAAGGCTAGGAGGTATTTTGGCAATGGACAATGATTGTTTCTTTAAGGGTAGTTCAGTTTCTTGGGCTGTACTGTAGATGTCTATAAGAGCACCTAAAATTGAATGGTGTAGATCACAAGTGCCTCCTTCCTTTTCATTAGCTGTTGAAGTATTGAATAAATACAGTGATGGAGGATAGAAACCAGGGGGTCAAAATTAGTCAGACAACAGAAGGCTAATGAATGATTTTCCCAGTATCTTAAAGAAATGGGTAGCGAGGGATTATGAGACCTAATCACCAAAAGGAGAGATATTACAGTAAAGAGTTCACTTCTAGTACAATGCCATGCATTCTTGGTTGTGCCATTTTATAAAGAATGGCTTGGTCTCAAGATGATCTAGAACTGTCTTTAGTTCTAGACAAGTCTATAGCAGAGATGAAAGTTGAAGCTATAAGTATCTGGGGACACTGAAAGTGGAGAAATGGGTCAAACTACTAACCGAAGAAGAGCTGAGAACCTTTGCTTAGTGTTCTAAACAAAAACCTTTAGATTTGAGTGATCATTTGCATTTCCTAAGGGATAAATGTGGTTCAGGGTGCTACTTCCCCTAGGCTTATTTTTCTGTTAAAGCAGGGTTAAGATCACATATATTGGGTTGTCTGTCTGGTCCAGAGACCAGATTAAGCAAGAATTATTCACCTATTCTTCTTTTAAGTTATAGGACCTAGTACTCAGCATCAGATACACAGCACAGCCTCAAGCCAGCATCTACTAGGTCAAAAACAGTCCTCTCAAGTCTCTCTTCTTTCACATCATGATCCAATCTCGTACTCTCCTGGCTAGTCAGGTTTGGAACAAGTGCTTGCCAGAGATGGTCCCAAGGTACAGGATGCCAGGCAGGCAAAAACAGAATACTCAATAGCCAGAGGAGTACCCTGGGTTTATTTCTTATATAAAGGGGGCAAGAGAGCCTCACAATGAAGTCTGATATGTAGAAATTCCTGAAGACTTGAGTTTCAGACTTTGATCACCATGATCCAAGCCCTCAGGCCATGAAAAACATGGTGAGAACACCCCCTTGCTCCTAAAAAACTGAGAGGTAACTGGGAATGTCATCCATTAGCTATGGAATGCTGGTCCCCACACTAAAAGGACATGGACCATGGAAGAGATAGCATTTAAAGGAAGGCTCAATGCTCAGGTGTGTCAAATTAGAGTCTGGCTATGCCAAGCCAAATAAGATGTACTTAGAGAATATCATGAGTGCTAGAAGGAAGTACCTGTAGGTGAGGTCCTATATGGAACTGGAGATTGAGGCTTCAGCCAACAATCTATCACTAAAGACGTAGCCAAGGTTGACAAAGATCCAGTCCTATTAGAAGAGGGTGTGAAAAATGCAACCCCCATCACTCCAAACTAGGCAGTTTCTATAACCAAGCACAGGCTGGGAAGCCAGAGTTTCAAGTTATGTACAGATGCTGAAAGAGGACAACATGAAGCAGCCCAGACAGGAGGGAACTTAAGGCCTTTAATATGGAGCTTAGCCATCTCCACCCTTGGTATACATTGAACATATGGCTGGAAAATTCTGACTGCCACAATTGACATAGGTCTGCTGTAAACATTTGGGGTTTGAGCGCCTCTCTGCTGTGATACACTTCAATTTCTATTGGAGAAAGACTTCTAGCTTAGGATTTAAAAATTGCTTTATTGCTTCTCTCTCACACTACCGCTGTTTTTCTCCCCACAGGTTTGTCAGGGCCCATCCATAAGTGCCATCATGGGGGTTGTTACTCACATAGCAAGTTGCTTATCCCTTGAGGCAAATGATCTTCAGCCTTCTATTCATGTGATCAGTAAAAGAGTTCATGACTAGATTCTAGGTCCTAGAAAACTAGAAAAAGATAAGTCAACACCAAATTGCTAGACAGGATTTCTGTAACTCCTCCTCACATGTCAAACTGTCCGTGAGGTGGGCTTCACTGTGATGAGTTGTCCCATATGCTGGGCCTTCAAGAGTTGGTCCTCCTCAGTAAGGAAGGAGATGTAAGAACTCAGAGCAGAATTCTCCTCCAATAACTGCTTGTCTAGATGCCATAGAGCAAATTGTTGCAAGGGTTAAGTCAGGACCTGGGAGGCACAGCTGAGGCTGATAGTCCACTCATGTTCTTCTTTGCAAGTTAGGTTGTCAAAAACAACTCTCCAACTCCTTAGTGGACATAAAGGCCTAAAAGATACATATGTACTCAAGTAAGGACAAAACACATTCAGTTAGTCTAGCAACAGCTAATAACAGGAGAAGCCACCAGCAAGAAGAGTCAGGACTTCTTCAGCCACTACCAGCAAGGTCTGCTTAAACCCAAGGGGAATGTGCAGAAATACACATAGAAACTAGACATCAATCCACCAGTGTTGCCCGAAAACAGTATATTCAGAAAGCAGGACACACTTGTAAGTGACATGCAAGCAACATAAAGGTAGCAAAGTCATCACAGAACAGTGACAAAAAAGAGAGATCCAACAGCAGGCAATTCTTGAAATTCCCAGCAAGCATCTTTACCAGGAAGTCCACCAGGAGGTAAAAGGCTTTAGTCATCAGAGTTTACAGGTAAAACGCTCTCTTTAGAAGAACTCCCAAAAGCAAAGCAGGGTCTCACTTCTCACGGAAAACAAGTTTGTTCCCAGGACATGGGCTCAGAAGCAATGGACAGGAAGCACTTTGGAAGAGCTCACAGGCTAAACCTGAAACGGAGCAGCAGGTAGGAGCCCTATGGAGGCTTTCAAATCCCTGCTGGGGGAAGAAGCTAGGGCAGGTTTGGGCCTACAGGTGAGAAGTTAAGGGACTCCAGGTGTGCTCAAAATGCTCTCACTGTGAGAACAAACCAAGCCCTCAGTGACCCTACAGTAGTCAGATAGGTCCCACTTCCTGGTTTCTTTAAACTATTCAAATTTTACATTGTTAATTCAATTTTTCTTAATTAAGCTATAAACTCTTTGAAGCCCACAGCTTATACTTTTGTATCTTACACTCTAGCACCCAGGATCAAGTACTGCACATAAGTCATGCTAATATATATTTGCTGATTCATTCTATATGCTGGTTTAAAGGCAGCATGGTACAACAGAGAACACCCTGCATAGGAGAACAAGTATTTAACCCTGGTAACTGTTGTCACTCTTCTGTATTTCAGTTCTTTCTTTGTAAAATCCATTTTACAGTTGGACCAAACTATTAAAAGCAGATAGGGCAGAGAGTCCCCAAAGAATGAGAACCAGGCATGACTTTCTTGACAGGAGAGAAGCCATTTTTGACTTAAGCCATTTTGTTATCTAAGCCTGGCCACAGGGCTTACCCTTGAACAGGTCTCAGTAATTAATGATCTTAAGGGAACAAAAGAATGCAGAAACATTGCCTGGTATCAGGCAAGAGAAGTAACAATAGAAAAGACAATCTATCACTTGTAAAAACTCCCAGTTTTGCTTCAGTGGTAAAGATTAGCCTGAAGTATTCAACCACCAGATCAACTGGAACCTGAGGGAGGATGATGTTGACCTTCTCTGACTTTAATCAGCTAAAGCCTGGACTCTGCCTACTGCCCAAGCCCCTTCCTGAATACGCATGTACTGTTAGCTTAAAACTTCCGCAATTTTGCTGTTCGGGGAGACACTGCTTTGGGAAAGATCCCCAGTATTCTCCCCACTTGCTGCAAGTAATAATAAATCTTTCCTTCTCCTGATCTTTGGCTTGGTTGTGTCTTTTGGTTCGACACCTACCAATAGGCCAACCCAGTTTTTGGGTAACACTATTAATTTTTTAATTACGTTCCTTTGAGCCTTAGGGTTTCTTAAAGATGCCTCAGGTAGTCACCATACACAACGGGAGTGGCAAGAGGAAACGGACACCGGCCCATGCCCACTTTATTGAAAGCAGATCTGCTTTTGTCGGTTTTACATTTTGGAGTTCATAGCAGAAAGTCATTTATAGGGATGCCGTGTGCCTGACACACAGTGAGGCCAAACAAACCAAAACATCAGAATCTGGAGCATAGAAAGGTTTATTGCAAGGTCCAACAAATCAAGGAGAATGGGGTGACTCATGGTCTAAAGACCCGAACTCTCCATGATTTGAGGGAAAGAGTTTTTATAGGCAAAATTTGGGGGAAATCTGCAGGGTGTGTTACCTTCCTCTGATTGGTGGGTGGTGAGGTGACAGGGTGGTGTTCAGGAATCTCAATCATCAGCCCCTGGTTCCAGCCAATCTGGGGTCCATGTGCTTATGCTCAGCCTGAAGTTGTCATCCTCCACCTGGGTGTGGGCCTTATTTCCTATAGAAGAACTCAGATAAATGTATCAGGTTGTTATATATATCCCTTGAGGAGGAACCAGGACCATGCCTCATGGCTGCACTATTTTTTTCTTGACTGCCTTTCCTTTGTTTCTGCATTCCCTCACTCCCCTAATTAGTAACTGTTTGAATCTGCCCTTTGGAACTCAGGGAAGCTCTAGTAGGCTGAAAACTTTTCCCTACAAACAAGAAACAGGGGACATGGAAAGGCTTTTTTTTTAATCTGGGTGGACTCTACAGGTTCCTGCTTGTTTTCAAGGGTTTTGTGGCTAAATTTTTTTTTTAATTACCTGAGTCAGTTATTTCAAAGGTCCTTTTCACGCCAACGTGATTCTGTAATTTCATCAACATTTACATGGGAAAAGAGTCTTATTAGATAGTAGTCCATCCTAGTGTAAGAACTGTGCTTCGCTTTATCCTCACTGGTCTCTGGTGAATACCCTCCATTTTTGCAGAGGTGAAATAAAGACATCTGTGTCGTTTGCATCTAACTGCATACCTCTTTCACACCCTTCAGTTCATTCATTTCAAATTTGTAACCACCTCCCTTTCCTCCAGCCTAATTAGTGTCCTAACTGTTAGGAGAGTCACTTGAGACACCTTTCCCTCCACTCAACTTAGATACATCTCTGATTCTTTTGGCTTTTTCCCTCCATGACATTCTTACTTCTTACTTCTCACTATTACTTCTTTACCTGGCATAATGCTTGGCTTTTTCACCTCTCTGCCTATTTATACCTGAGGCTTCTCAAGACCACTTAGAAATTTCTGTGGGTGATGTCTGTAGACTTACAGCCTCAGCAATGGAGAAGGAAAAATGATACAAGAGAAAGAAATGGAAAATACAAAAGGAAATAAGGAGAGCAAGAGGAGTGGAAGAGGAAAGAGGTGTGCATGGTCTCTCTGTAACCAAGCAGGACCCTATGTGGTCTTCCTGGGACAGACCCCTCCCTCCATGTCCTCTGCCTGGTCCTTATCTCATCACAGAAAGAATTCAGAGGTGAAACACAGAGGTCGAGAAAGCAAAGTGAGGATTTATTAACCAATAATATGCTCTCAAGGGGAGACTGGACAGACTCAGGTGAGTAGCTGCCCTGAGTTTCTTTGGCAAGCTGTTGATATGGGGGTGTAAAAATGAATGGGCAGAATATCCATTAGGGAGGGATGGGTTTTGGATCATATTTCCTGATTTTCATCCCATCTCCATCCTCCAAAGGGGAGGAGGGATTTTTGTCCTTATTTAGCCTTGATCAGAAGTGGTATGGCATCAGTGCATGATGGGTACTTCTTATCTACAAGGCTAATTTTATTGTAATGAGGTTATAAAGAGCAAAAGTTTATATTAGGATGCTGGAAATTCCTGCTTTTTCCCACCTGTCTTTGTCTGCCTCCAGGACTCTGTCACCTCAAGATATATGGCTTCCCGTCAGTTGGAGGTTCCTGCTTTTCTTTGTTTGCCCAAGGACCCCTGTTGTTTACAAGATGTATGGTTTCCTCAAAATTGAGTTATTTGTAGTGAGGTGGATGGACCTAGAGTCTGTCATACAGAGTGAAATAAGTCAGAAAGAGAAAAACAAATACTGTACACTAACACATATATATGGAATCTAAAAAAAAAAAAGGTTATGAAGAACCTAGGGGCAGGACGGGAATAAAGACACAGACCTACTAGAGAATGGACTTGAGGACACGGAGTGGGGGAAGGGTAAGCTGGGACAAAGTGAGAGAGTGGCATAGACATATATACACTACCAAATGTAAAATCGATATCTAGTGGGAAGCAGCTACATAGCACAGGGAGATCAGCTTGGTGCTTTGTGACTACCTAGAGAGGTGGGATAGGGAGGAGACACAAGAGGGAAGAGATATGGGGATATATGTATATGTATAGCTGATTCACTTTGTTATAAAGCAGAAACTAACACACCATTGTAAAGCAATTATACTCCAATAAAGATGTTAAAAAAAAAAAAAGATGTATGGTTTCCTGCCATTTGGCCCGTGCCCCCTTTCTCTGCTCATATTTAGCTATATACCTGTTTTAACAAAAGGATGTGGACATGTAATGACAAAAGTAGCAGCTGAGCCAGGAGAACTGGTAACAATTTAAACAGTAAATTAGCCACATGACAGTCACAGAATCTTTAGTTCCTTTTTGAAATACATAGATAACAGTACCTGATGCACATTTCCTAAATTGTTTTATAGATACTAACCCCCCCCCCAAATGGAAGACGTTAACTATTTGATGACCAGGAGCACATAACATAGCCCCCAGACCTACTGAAGCCTGAAGATTGATAATGTTAACTCCTGTGACATGGCCCTGTTACCTCACCGTCAACCAATCAGAGAATTGTGCATGACCTGATTACATACCCTGTGACTCCTCTCCCTCACCTTGCCTTTAAAAATGCTTTCCTTAAACCCCTCAGGGAGTTCAGATTTTTTTAGCATTAGCTGCCCTGGACTCCTTGTCTGGTGCATTACAATAAATGCTGCACTCTCTTTCACCACAATTCAGTCTTAGTAGACTGGCTTTACTACGCGTGGGTAAGTAGACCCAACATCTTGGTATATGGTGATATCCACTCTTTCTTCCTCTTTCTCTAAAATACATCCCAAATTGCCACTATGTATGGTGCTGCTGACTAACAATTTAGTTTAAAAAAAACAAAACTTGCACTCTTTATTCCTTCTCACCAAATAGCAGTCAACTAGTATGACTTTGAAAGACAATATCACATAGTAGTTCAAATGTAGGCTCTACAGTCATACTGCCTGGAATCTTACTAGCTTTGTAACCTTGACCTCTCTCTGCTTCAGGTTCCTCATCTTTAATGTGGGGATAAAAATAGACCTCACCTTTATGGTTGTCATGATGATGAAATGAGATAATGCAAATAAAGTGTTCTGAATAAGTCCTGGCACAAAGTAAGGCCCTATAAATGTCAGCCATTATTCTAAAAAGTTGTTTTCCTTTAAGGCTTTGCCCCCATCTCTGCCTGCTACATCATGTTCCTTTGTAAATGAATTGGCCCAGTCTCTGTGGCCTTACCATGCCTACCACAGCCTAATAAATGTTAATGGTAAATAATGGCAAACATTGCTTCTCTCTGTGGAGTGGCTATTAAATGCTCTTGCTGTTTTGCTAGTAAAACACTAGTTTCACTCAGGCAAAGAAAGGAGATAATTGCATCATAGTATATCCACCATAGGCTTGTTTAGGAGGTTTAGCCTTGGGCAACAATCAAGTTTTATTATTTTATTTCAAGAATATAATAAACAAATGAGCTGCAATTGATGCTTTTACAAAACTTGGCTAATCTCCTATGTTTGTCGTTCTTAATCAGCTATTCTTAATCAGCTCCCTAGAATCACCTGGGAGTTTTTAAAAACCATGCATACCTGGGCCCCATCGCCAAAGGATTCTGATTCACTAGGCCTAGGTGTTCTGGCATGTTTATTTGGAATTGTTTACTTAAGTGACTCTAATGCAAAACTACTGTTCCAAGTATTCCTGGCCCATTTCTTTCCATTCAACAAAACCAATTTCAACTACTAGAATGAAAAAATCAACCACAATTTTGATGGTCTCTCCATATAACTAGGTATACTAGAGATTTCTTAGCAAATTCTCCAATCACAGAAGAAAATGTCTATAGTTCAAGTTTATAACTATGAAATTATGAATTATGTTCCATTAGGATTGAGCTACCAGTAACTCTTCTGGTGAGGTTTTCTGTTATTTTAATGAGAACAAAAAACAAACAAAAAAATAAAAGGAGCCTTTGTGGGTAAGACGTGGCCCCATCCAACAGCCTATAGGCTTCAGTGCTGGGACACCTCAGACCAAACAACCAACAGGGCCAGAACACAGCCCCACCCATCAGCAGACAGGCTGCTTGAAGTTTTCCTGAATAAACAGCTGCCTGAATAAACATACCCCTAGACATGGCCCTGCCCACCAGAGGGACAAGACCCACATCCACCCACCAGTGAGCAGGTACAAGGCTCTCACTTGAGGAAGCCTCCATAAGCCTCTTAGACAGCCTCATCCACCAGGGGGCAGAGAGCAGAAGCTAGAAGACTTTGCAGCCTGCAGAATGCAAAACACAATCACAGAAAGTTAGACAAATGAGACAGCAGAGGAATATATCCCAGATGAAGGAACAAGATAAAACCCCAGAAGAACAGCTAAGTGAAATGGAGATAAGCAATCTTCCTGAAAAAGAATTCAGAGTAGTGTTAGTAAAGATGATCCAAGATCTTGGGAAAAGAATGGAGGCACAGATCAAGAAGATACAAAAAAAATGTTCTAAAAAAACCTAGAAGAACTAAAGAACAAACAGAGATGAACAATACAATAATTAAAATGAATACACTAGAAGGAATTAATAGCAGAATAACTGAGGCAGAAGAATGGATAAGTGAACTGAAAGGCAGAATGGTGGAAATCAGTGCTGTAGAACAGAATAAAGAAAAAGAATGAAAAGAAATGAGGACAGTGTAAGAGACTTTTGAGACAACATTAAATGCACCAACATTTGCATTATAGGGGTCCCAGAAGGAGAAGAGAAAGAGAAAGGACCTTAGAAAATATTTGAAGAGATAACAAATAAAAATTTCCCTAACATGGGAAAGGAAACAGTCATCCAAGTTCCAGGCAGGATAAACCCAAGGAGGAGCATTCTGAGACACATAGTAATCAAACTGACAAAAATTAAAGACAAAGAAAAAAATTAAAAGCAACAAGGGAAAAGCAACAAATAACATACAAGGGAACTGCCATAAGGCTATCAGCTGATTTCTCAGTAGAAACTCTGCAGGCCAGAAGAGAGTGGCACAATATATTTAAAATGATGAAAGGGAAGAACCTACAACCAAGAATACTCTACCCAGCAAGGCTCTCATTCAGATTTGATGGAGAAATCAAAAGCTTCACAGACAAGCAAGAGCTAAGAGAAATCAGCACCAACAGACCAGTTTTGCGACAAATGCTCAAGGAACTTCTCTAGGCAGAAAAGAAAAGGACACAACTAGAAAAAAGAAAATTATGAATGGAAAAGCTCACTGGTAAAGGCAAAAATAGAGTAAAGGTAGGAAATCATCTGCACACAAATATGATAGCAAAACCAGCAACTGTGAAAAGAAGAGAGCACAGGGCTTCCCTGGTGGCGCAGTGGTTGAGGATCTGTCTGCCAATGCAGGGGACATGGGTTCGAGCCCTGGTCTGGGAAGATCCCACATGCCACAGAGCAACTAGGCCTGTGAGCCACAACTACTGAGCCTGCGCATCTGGAGCCTGTGCTCCACAACAAGAGAGGCCGCGATAGTGAGAGGCCCACACAACGTGATGAAGAGTGGCCCCTGCTTGCCGCAACTAGAGGAAGCCCTCGCACAGAAATGAAGACCTAACACAGCCAAATAAATAAATAAATAAATAAATAATAATTTAAAAAAAAGAGAGCACAAATGCAGGATATTGGAAATGGATTTGAAATTAAAAGCCTGGCAACTTAAAACAATCTTGTTTAAATATAGACTACTATATCAAAACTTCATGGTAACTGCAAACCAAAATTCTACAATAGATACACACACACACACACACACACACACACACACACACACACACACACACAAAGGACACTAAAGTTTCTCATCAAATAACAAGAGAAGAGAATAAAAGAAAATAGGATGAAAAAACACCTACAAAAACAAATCCCAAACAATTAACAAAATGGCAATAAGAACACACACATCGATAGTTACCTTAAATGTAAATAGATTAAATTCTCCAACCAAAGGCATAGACTGGCTGAATGAATACAAAAACAAGACCCATATATATGCTGTCTACAAGAGACCCACTTCAGATCAAGGGACATGTACAAAGTGAAAGTGAGGGGATGGAAAAATGTATTCCATGCAAATGGAAATCAAAAGAAAGCTGGAGTAGCAATACTCATGTCAGCTGAAATAAACTTTAAAATAAAGACTGTTACAAGAGACAAAGAAGGACACTGCATAATGAGCAGGTGATCATTCCAAGAAGATATAACAATTGTAAATATATATGCACCCACCATAGGAGCACCTCAATATATAAGACAAATACTAACAACCATAAAAGGAGAAATCAACAGTAACACAATAATAATGGGGGATTTTAACACCCCACTTTCATCAATGGACAGATTATCCACACAGAAATTCAAGGAAACACAGGCCTTATATGACACATTAAACCAGATGGACTTAATTGATATTTATAGAGCATTCTATCCAAAAGCAGCAGAATACAGATTCTTCTCAAGTGCACATAGAACATTCTCCAGGATTGATCACATGCTGCACCACAAAGCAAGCCTTGGTAAATTTAAGAAAATTGAAATCATATCAAGCATCTTTTTTCCAACCACAGCACTATGATATTTGAAATCAACTACAAGAAAAAAACTGTAAAAAACAAAAACATGTGGAAGCTAAACAATATGCTACTAAACAACCAATAGATCACTGAAGAAATCAAAGAGGAATTCAAAAAATACCTAGAGGCAAATGAAAATGAAAACACGATGATCCAAAACCTATGGGATTCAGAGGGGGAAGAGGGGGTGGGATGAATTGGGAGATTGGGCTTGACATGTATACACTACTAAGTATAAAATAGATAACTAATGAGAACCTACTGTATAGCACAGGAAACTCTACTCAATGCTCTGTGGTAACCTAAATGTGAAGGAAATCTAAAAAAGAGTGGATATATGTGTATACATAAATGATTCACTTTGCTGCACAGCAGAAACTAACACAACATTGTAAAGCAACTATACTCCAATAAAAATTAATTTAAAAAAAGAACTATGGGGTGCAGCAAAAGCAGTTCTAAGAGGGAAGTTTATAGCAATACAATCTTACCTCAGGAAACAAGAAAAATCTCAAATAAACAACCCAAACTCACACCTAAAGCAACTAGAGAGAGAGGAACAAACAAAACCCAGTTAGTGAAAGGAAAGAAATCATAAAGATCAGAGCAGAAATAAATGAAGTAGAGACAAAGAAAACAATAGAAAAGATCAATGAGACTCCCCTGGTGGCACAGTGGTTAAGAATCTGCCTGCCGGCGCAGGGGACACGGGTTCGAGCCCTGGTCTGGGAGGATCCCGCATGCCGCAGAGCAACTAAGCCCGTGCGCCACAACTGCTGAAGACCCCGTGCCTGGAGCCCATGCTCCACAATGGGAGAGGCCACCGCAGTGAGAGGCCCACGCACGGCAGCGGAGAGTGGCCCCCACTTGCCGCAACTGGAGAGGGCCCGCATGCAGCAGCAAAGACTCAATGCAGCCAAAACTAAATAAATTAATTAAAAAAAAAAAAAAAAGATCAATGAAACTAAAAGCTGCTTCTTTGAAGAGATAAACAAAATTGACAAACCTATAGCCAGACTGATCAAGAAAAAGAGGGAGAGGGCTCAAATCAATAAAATTAGAAATGAAAAAAGAGAAGTTACAACAGACACCACAGAAATACAAAGGATCATAAAAGACTACTACAGGCAACTATATGTCAATAAAATGTACAACCTAGAAGAAATGGACAAATGCTTAAAAAGGTACAATCTACCAAGACTGAACCAGGAAGAAATAGAAAATATGAACAGACAAATCACAAGTACTCAAATTGAAAATGTGATTTAAAAAATTCCAACAAACAAGAGTCCAGGACCAGATGGTTTCACAGGCAAATTCTATCAAACATTTAGAGAAGAGTTAACACCTATCCTTCTGAAACTATTCCAAAAAATCTCAGAGGGAGGAACTCTCCCAAACTCATTCTATGAGCCCACCATCACCCTGATACCAAAACCAGAAAAAAATACCACACACACACAAAAAATTACAGGCCAATATCATTGATGAACATAGATGCAAAAATCCTCAACAAAATACTAGCAAACCAAATCCAAGAATACATTAAGAGGATCATACACCATGATCAAGTGGGATTTATCTCAGGGATGCAAGGATTTTTCAATATCTGCAAATCAGTCAGTGTGATACACCACATCAACAAATTGAAAAATAAAAACCATATGATCATCTCAACAGATGAAGAAAAAAGCATTTGAAAAACTTCAACACTCATTTACGATAAAAAGTCTCCAGAAAGGGTGCATAGAGGGAACATACTTCAATACAATAAAAGCCATATATGACAAACCTACAGCTAACATCATACTCAACAGTGAAAAGCTAAAAACATTTCCTCTAAGATCAGGAACTGATTTCAGAGAGACAGCAGTGAGTGGTGTGGTGAAGTGAGATCTTAATTCCCTGCCCAGGAATTGAACCTGGGTAGCCTGGATGAAAACCAGGAATCCTAGCCACCACACCCCTTGGCACTTACCCCCAATGAAAAATGCATTTCTCACGGAGGCAAAACAGTAAAAACAGGTACAAAGTTTATTATTAGAGACATAGCACAACAACAAGTGGGAGAGCACACTTATCAATGTAATCATCACCTTTTTCAGTTTTCATATTAAATTAGTAGGAGAAATGTCTCCATTATATGGTAACATATTTTATGAACCAAATATTGAGACTCATCATTTAAAATACAATCTGACAATAAAAGAAAATATTTGAGATCTGGAGAGTCTCAGAAAATTCTGGATGGATGAATACCTCATCCATGTTAACAAAAACCTAAATCAAATTCTTCTCCACCACATAAATAACTATCACGAAAAAAAATCCATGCTTTCTTTATTATATTTTCCCCTCTTTCAGCAGAAAGCTGGTAGATTCTGAAGAAAAAATAAATTTAAAACACTAATATCTATAACAAACTTGATCTTCAGTGCTATCTTACTTGAAAATGAATTAATTATATAGATTTTCAAAGAACAGAATTATTCAGTTTTGAAATAAAAGAAGTCTGTTCCACAGACGCAAATAAGCCTTTAGGTTTTATGTTGATTGTAAGATAAAGAGAGTATACAAGATAAAGGCAAATGGCACAATATATGTGTGGGGTAAACCATATAAAAATATTTTGGAATAAAATAATGAATTCACTATATGTGTTGGAATAGGAAACTTGAAACTGTGTTGTATAATAGCCATTTGTTATAACTTTTGTTATAGCTGTATTTCAGTTGTATCCTTTCAATTATTTATTTATTTATTTATTTTGGCTGCTCTGGGCCTTAGTTGAGGTATGTGGGCTTCTTAATTGCAGCATGCGGACTTCTTAGTTGCAGCATGTGAACTCTCAGTTGCTGCATGCATGTGGGATCTAGTTCCCTGACCAGGGATCAAACCCAGGCCCCCTGTATTGGGAGTGTGGAGTTTTATCCATTGGACCACCAGGGAAGTCCCTCCTTTCAATAGTTTAATATGACCAAACCATCTGTTTTAAGTGTAATTTTGCCTGAGATATTCCCCCCCCCCTTTTTTTTTTAACTCTGGACTACATGTCCGGCAGAATTCTCTTAAATAAACTAGGTCCTGATTTGAATTTTTCACTGTATCCACATTGGCCATTTAGATTGCTCCCAAAAATCAACAAAATGCTGTTCACTGGCAGATTTACCATGATAAAGAACATAACATAAGAAAACAGGCCATTATTTTAATGAAAACTGTATGTGAGATCCAAATAATTTAGGCTACTTATATATCTATTCTTGAAAAAAGTACAGATTTAAAATTTTTCCATATGATTCCTGACTCTAACTCACTTTTTCTTTACCTAAATGGAAAACTATTTTCTTCCTAGTGATGAGAAATGTCTCTTTTTCTAGGAATGGAGACTTCTATCCACACAATGGATTAGAAAAAAAGGAACAACTTCCTTGCCATGCTGGCCACAGCTTTCCTGACTGCATCTTCCAAGTCAATGCCAGAAGTTACAGGGAGCTGGATATTGTTGAATATGTTCTGAGACTCTTGGACATTGATTCCTTCAAGCCTAACCACCAGAGCTATGAGTTCTAGTGTTCAGCAGTCTTTGATGATATCATCAGCAATGATAGCAAATTTCACTATTTACCTTAGGATCAGCAATGAGCAAATAAAATATTTAATACACTGAGCTTCCCTAACACTGAGATCCAAGAAGTTGGTTGGACTTTGACCATGAAGAGAAATGACGTCATATGGAGCTATGTTTAGTCCAGCACCACTCACAAACAGTTGGTATTCCCATTTAGTTTTATGTATTTTAGGTCATATCTACTGACTTAATTTTGAGCAGATGCATTTTTTATTTGTTGTCCATGGCAAATATATCTTTTTGTAGATATCTTGAATTGTCCTCAAAGTGTATCTTGACATCAAAACAGACAACTTGTCTTTCTGGAATTTCACCAAAGGGTTTCAGTTCAACCTAAGTAGCATAAATTTCTAGGGAGGAATTCCATGACTTCTTAATTTGATTCACAGCCTAATTTTCATAGACCCCATAGAAGCCTAAATTTTCTCCTGTCCACTAAACTTGACTGTTCGTCAAAACTGTCTTCAAAAATGTAAATTTGTTCCTTAAAAATATATTCTGGTATAGAAGCAGCCACTGATTAAATGTCAATGCCCCTGCCTGAGGCTGCACATCAGCAAAAGCCATTGCAGTATGCGCCCATTAAAATTTCCAAGAAGGGACTTCCCTGGTGGTCCAGTGGTAAAGAATCTGCCGTACAATGCAGAGGACGCAGATTCAATCCCTGGTCAGGGAACTAAGATCCCACATGCTGCGGGGCAATTATGTCCGCACGCACAACTACTGAGCTTGTGCACCTCAACTAAGGAGACTGCGTGCTGCAAACTACAGAGCCCACGTGCTCTGGAGCCTGCGTGCCACAACTACAGAACGCATGCACCCTAGAGCCTGCATGCCACAATTAGAGAGAATCCTGCATGCCACAACAAAAGATCCTGCATGCCTCAACAAAGATCCCATGTGCCACAACTAAGACCCAACACAGCCATAAATAAATAAATAAATAAATAGATAAATAAATAAATAAATAAATCTGAAAAGAAAGTCTATTTGTTTCAAAATTTTTTCCAAGTAGGAGCATCATACACAGTGTCAGTCACAATATATTTGAACTATTGTCTTGTTGTGTAACATTATTTTCTTATTCTTGGATTCCTGCAGGATCAGCCATCTTTTAGAGATTAATTACATTTTCTTGGACTTGGCTGACAGAGTGAGGGCACCAAGACTCACAGATGTTTTGGACCTGCATTGCCATGGGGGAATGACATCTTAAACAAATACCAAGCACAAAGGAGTCTGACTGGGTGAGAGGAGAAGGAGGCTTAGTAGAGATTTAATTCTTTATTGGAAACAAACCTGAAGAAAACACCCAGTTGTGTGTGTGTGTGTGTGAATGTGCACACATATTTGTGGCTGGTTTTTTTGCAGTTTTCTTTTTTCTTGTAGTTGATTTCTAGTCTCATAGCATTGTGGTTGGAAAAGATACTTGATATGATTTCAGTTTTCTTAAATTTTACTGAGACTTATTTTGTGACCTAGCATGTGATCTATCTTGGAGAATGTCCCATGTGCACTTGAAAAGAATGTGTATTCTGCAGCTTTTTGATGGAATGTTCTATACATATTTATTATGTCCATTTTGTCTAATGTGTCTTTTCAGGCCAGTGTTTTCCTATTCGTCTTCTGTCTGAATGATCTTCCATTGATGTATCAATAAGTAGGATGTTAAAGTCTCCTATTTTAACATCCTGTCAGTTTCTCCCTTTGTTTCTGTAAGTATTTGCGTTAGGTATTTAGGTGCTCTTATGTTGGGTGCATATATATTTACAATTGTTATATCTTTATGTTGGATTGATCCCTTGATCATTATGTATTATCCTCCTTTGTTTCTTGTTACAGTCTTTGTTTTAAAGTCTATTTTGTCTGACATATGTTTTGCTACTCCAGATTTTTAGAAAATTTCCATTTGCCTGGAGTACCTTTTTCCATCCCCTCACTTTCAACCTGTGTGTGTCTTTAGGTCTGAAGTGAGACTTTTGTAGGCAGCAAATACACGAGTCTTGTTTTTGTATCCATTCAGCCACTGTATGTCTTTTGACTAGAGCATTTTGTCCATTTACACTTAAAGTAATTATTGATAGGTATGTACTTACTGCCATTTTGTTCATTGTTTTGGGGTTGTTTTTGTAGTTCTTTTTGTTCCTTTCTTCTTTTGTTCTCTTCCCTTGTGACTTGATGACTCTTTAGTGTTATGTTTGGATTCCTTTCTCTTTGTGTCTGTATCTAATATAGATTTTTAATTTGTGGTTATTATAAGGTTTATATATAGCAATCTAAATATATACATAATTAATTTAAGTTGCTGATCTCTTAATTTCAAATGCAGTTTAACAACCCTGCGTTTTTACTTCACCCACCACATTTACTGCTTTTGACATCATATTTACATCTTTTTGTTTTGTGTATTCCTTAGCTGCTTATTGAGGATATAGATGATTTTACCACTTTTGTCTTTTAACCTTCCTTCTATCTTTGCACGTGGTTGATTTACTACCTTTACTGTATATTTGCCTTTAGCAATGAGCTTTTTCCTTTCAGAATTTTCATATTTCTAGTCATGGCCTTTTCTTGTTCACTTAGAGAAGTTTCTTTAACATTTCTTGTAAAGCTGGTTTCATGGGACTGAACTCTGTTAGCTCTGCTTGTCCGTAAAACATTAAAAAATTTTTTTATTGGGGTATAGTTATTTTACAATGTTGTGATCGTTTCTACTGTACAGTGAAGTGAAGTAGAGTTCCCCATGCTATACATCAGGTTCTCATTAGTTATCTATTTTATACATATTAGTGTATATATGTCAATCCCAATCTCCCAATTCATCCCTCCCATGCTTTACCCCCTTGGTGTCCATGTTTGTTCTCTACATCTGTGTCTCTATTTCTGCCTTGCAAACCAGTTCATCTGTACCATTTTTCTAGATTCCACATATATGTATTAATATACGATATTTGTTTTTCTCCTTCTGACTTACTTCACTCTGTATCACAGGCTCTAGGTCCATCTACATCTCTGCAAATGACCCAATTTCATTCCATTTTATAGCTAATATTCCACTGTATATATGTACCACATCTTCTTTAACCATTCAAACTGTCACTGTTTGCAGATGACATGATACTATATATACAAAATCCTAAAGATGCCACCAGAAAACTACTAGAGCTAATTGATGCATTTGGTAAAGTTGCAGGATACAAAATTAATGCACAGAAATCTCTTGCATTCCTATACACTGAAAACGAAAGATCAGAAAGAGAAATTAAAGAAACAATCCCATTCACCATTGAAACAAAAAAATAAAATACCTAGGAATAAACCTACTCAAGGAGGTAAAAGAAAGACCTGTACTCAGAAAACTATAAGACACTGATGAAAGAAATCAAAGATGACACAAACAGATGGAGAGATATACCATGTTCTTGGACTGGAAGAATCAAAATTGTGAAATGACTATACTACCCAAAGCAGTCTACAGATTACTGCAATCCCTATCAAATTACCAATGGCATTTTTTACAGAACTAAAACAAAAAATCTTAAAATTTGTATGGAGACACAAAAGACCCTGAATAGCCAAAGCAATCTTGAGAAAAAAAAAAAAAATGGAGCTGCAGGAATCAGACTCCCTGACTATACAACAAAGCTACAGTAATCAAGACAATATGGTACTGGCACAAAAACAGAAATATAGATCAATGGAACAGGGTAGAAAGCCCAGAGATAAACCCATGCACCTATGGTCAACTAATCTATGACAAAGGAGTCAAGGATATACAATGGAGAAAATGTATTCTCTTCAATAAGTGGTGCTGGGAAAACTAGACAGCTACATGTAAAAGAATAAAAGTAGAACACTCCCTAACACCATACACAAAAATAAACTCAAAATGGATTAAAGACCTAAATGTAAGACCTGACACTATAAAACTCTTAGAGAAAAACATAGGAAGAACACTCTTTGACAAGAAAGATCTTTTTTGACTCATCTCCTAGAGTAATGTAAATAAAAACAAAAATAAACAAATGGGACCTAATGAAACTTAAAAGCTTTTGCACAGCAAAGGAAACTATAAAAAAGATGAAAAAACAATCCTCAGAATGGGAGAAAATATTTGCAAACAAATCAATGGACAAAGGATTACTCTCCAAAATATATAAATGGCTCATGCAGCTCAATATCAAAAAAACAAAGAGCCCAATTCAAAAATGGGTGGAAGACCTAAATAGACATTTCACCAAAGAAGACATACAGATGGCCAAGAGGCACATGAAAATCTGCTCAACATCACTAATTATTAGAGAAATGCAAATCAAAACTACAGTGAGTTATCACCTCACACCAGTTACAATGGGCATCATCAGAAAATCTACAAACAATAAATGCTGGGGAGGGTGTGGAGGAAAGGGAACCCTCTTGCACTGTTGGTGGGAATGTAAATTGATACAACCACTATGGAGAACAGCATAGAGGGTCCTTAAAAAACTAAAAATAGAATTACCGTATGACCCAGCAATCCCACTCCTGGGCATATACCCAGAGAAAACCATAAATCAAAAAGACACATGCACCGCAATGTTCATTGCAGCACTATTTACAATAGCCAGGTCATGGAAGCAACCTAAATGTCCATCAGCAGACAAATTGTCCATAAAATTTTGATCTCTCCTTCAAATCTGAATGAAAGCCTTGCCAGGTATTCTTGGTTGCAGGTTTTCCCCTTTCATCACTTTAAACATATCATGCCACTCCCTTCTGGCCTGCAGAGTTTCTGCTGAAAAGTCAACTGATAGCCTTATGGGAGTTCCCTTGTACATAACTTGTTGCTTTTCCCTTGCTGCTTTTAATATTCTCTATCTTTAATTTTTGCCATTTTAATTACAATGTGTCCTCTTTGTGTTGATCCTGTCTGGGACTCTGTGCTTCCTGCACCTGAATGTCTGTTTCCTTTCCCAGGTTAGGGAAGTTTTTAGCTCTTATATTTTCAAATATGTTCTCTGTCCCTTTTTTCTCTCTCTCTTCTCCTTCAAGGACCACTATAATGTGAATGCTAGTGTGCTTGATGTTGTCTCAGAGGTCTCTTAGACTGTCTTCATCTCTTTTTTTTCTTTTTTCTGTTCAGCTTCAGTGATTTCCACTACTCTGTCATCCAGCTCACTGATTGGTTCCTCTGTGTCATCTAATCTACTAGTGATTCCTTCTAGCATGTTTTTCATTTCAGTTATTGTGTTCTTCATCTGTTTGGTTCATCTTTATATTTTCCAACTCCTTATTAAAATTCTGACTTCTCACTCTGTTCATCCATTCTTCTCCCAAAAGTCCTTTGATCATTTTTATGATCATTACCTTGAACTCTTTATCAGGTAGATTACCTAATCTTCACTTTATTTAGTTCTTCTTCTGAGGTTTTGTTCCATCTTATTCCTTCATTTGGAACATGTTTCTCTGTCACCTCATTTTGCTTAATTTGTTATTTTTATTTCTATGTATTTGGTAGGTTGGTTATGTTTCCTGACCTTGAAGAAATGGTTGTGGCTCTCTCTTGCTTATGAGTTCTTCAAGATCATGGACAGTGTTTTATTCATCTTTGTATCCCCAGTATCTAAGATAGTGTATTATATATACTAGGTACTCAATAACTGACTATTAAATGAATTATTAAGTGAATTAATAATCATTTTGGGGACTTCCCTGGTGGCACAGTGGTTAAGGATCCGCCTGGCAATGCAGGGGACATAGGTTCGAGCCCTGGTCCTGGAAGATCCCACATGCTGTGAAACAACTGAGCCTGTGCACCACAACTACTGAACCTGAGCTCTAGAGCCCACGAGCCACAACTACTGAGCCTGCATGTCACACCTACTGAAGCCTGCACATCTAGAGCCCGTGCTCTGCAACAAAAGAAGCCACCGCAATGAAGAGTAGCCCCTGCTCGCCACAACTAAAGAAAACCTACTCGCAGCAATGAAGACCCAATGCAGCCAAAAATAAAAATTAATTAATTAATTTAAAAAAATCATTTTGGACCAGTCTTTAGGCCACTGGAAAGCCTTCTCTAGATCATGTTTTGAGAACTACTGCCATAGCAGCGTGTCTAAGAATCTCAGTTTATTTTGTTTAAAGCATTCTCTGGCAGAATGAATAACTCACATAATCTCAGTCACAATTTTATCAATATAGATATTAACAACCATACTGGGTCCAACTGTTACTTCAGTTTTGTACATAGAACTCCATAGGTCTATACAATTTATTCTATTGGAAAACAGAGTGATCTTAAATTAATTTTTAAATTTTACACAATTAAGTAAAATTGAGACAAGGCCTAATACGTTTTAAGCTCAGAGGTTTCATTTCTACTTTCATTGTGAAGACAATACATACAATACATACATCTTCTACTACCAGTTCTGCAAGTCACAACACTTAAGACCAGAGCTAGATTAAAAATAAATAAATGGGCCAGGACTCCCACTCCACCCACAAAATAATCCAGGCAGGAAATTCCTACTTGCCCATTGCTCAATCTAACCTTGCTAAAGAAAGAGACCTTTGGGTGGGTAAGTTCTTATTCAAATGAATTCCTAAGGATGGTGCTCAGTAAGAGATCCACCTGTCTAGAAAAGACCCAAACTCTGTGTCACTCGTAATGGACCAATGTGGAGTCCAAATAGATGACAGAGCACAGCATCTCCTAGGTCTTCCCTTCCTCCTCAGCCCCACTGCTGTAATTTGGGCAGACTTTAGAGGCACAACTTCCTCCTCCATGGATTCTCTACTCATCAGTTCTAAATACTACATCAGGTAATCTCAGTTTCTTCAACTACCTATCTGTTGATCTCATGGTACTCTGTCAAATACGCTTTTTATCCAGAAATAATGCAGCTGGATTCATGGCTATCATTTATGGACCACTATGGGCCAGCCACTATGCTAAGCACTTTACAAATCATTTACTAATTTAATCCTGCCAGCAACAATACGAGGTAAATATTCTTTATTATTATCATCCTCACTTTAGAGATAAAGCTGAAAGAAGTTAAGTCCAGGTCCCTTAACTTCCAGGCTGGTGCTTGAACATTATGTAACACTGTTGTAGCAAATGTCACCAAACACTTTACAGCCTTCATTCAAACAATTAATCGTGAGACAGGCTGGGACCTGGGACCCTTTGATACAGTGCTGCAATACTTGCACTTGGACAAATGTCTCCTTGAGCAACAAAATCCAAAGAAACTATAAGAGACTAAAAATAATTGTATGCATGTGCAGTTGGGGCAAATTAAGGACAAGAAGATATAAAAAGACCAAAAAACCCAACTGCCACTTCTGAAGAGCTGGGAGCAAAAACAGGGTGTCAGTAGCAAAAGCAGGGTACTGGGAATGCCCCCTGCACTCAACACCACCAAAGGGGTGGACAAAACTCCTAAGCTACCCATTCAGCCCGACCCATAGACTCACCAGTACTTACCCTCACTCCATATAAGGAACCAGCTTGCCCCCACCTCGGGGAGCAAGCAAGGGAAACCATTACTTGTTTTCACTCCCTCCTGCAGCTGCAGGAGCCCCAGTAAAGCCTTCCCTGAATTTCTGGTCTGGCATTTAGTCAATTTCTATTCACTGGGGGAAGGCCAAGAACCCTGGTTGATATCAATTTCCTTCAAATTACCTGGGCATGGGTCCCTGCCAGTTTGGCAGCCCATGAGAACTTCCTGGATTAATTCAAAGATATATTAGTCTCCAACAAGTCTATTACCTGAAATTCTATAAACCTCTCTGTATGACGTCCTACTAGATTATCTATTAGCTGTATTTTTCCAATGTTTATTAACTGATGAGAAATGCTTTATTTGTTTGCCTATGACAAAGTTGCATATCACAGTAGTTTACCTTGAACAGTACCTAGTAGTCAACTAAAAGATAAAAGATGTTTGATGATGGGGATATTTAGGAAAGCTGCTTCAATTAGCAGAGCACAAGGTCTTGCATCTTTGTGTACTTATAGGCTTGGCAGGTGTAACTGTAGCCATGATGAAGCAGAAAAGAAATGCCTAGAAATGGGAATGGGCCAAGGAGTTTTCTTTAAAACTCATTCTTTAAAACCCTGGGAGCTTTATAATAGATAGTTTATTTTTAGATATCTTAAAAGGGCACTATGGTCAAGTCAGTTTTCTTAACAAACTCTGGATATGTTTATTAGAAGATGGAAGATAGTTGAGAGAGACGAGAGAAAGAGAAAAGTTGGTGATAGCCAGAAGAAAGGGAATAAAGATAGAAGAGGATAGCCTATTGGTACAGACTAGCTCAAGAATGAAGAGAATACCTACTCTGCTGAGATTGATTAGGAAGAGGAAAGAAAGGGTATGGAGGAAATACTTACAAAAATAAGGTAATTCCTAGGGTGATGGTACTCAATGGTCTCTCTTCTCTGGTGCAGTGGGGAGAGCTGGATGTACATTGTTAAAAACATGGTGGGCTGAGGAGGTGGAAAGAGAAAAAATTTAAAGATAGTTGCTGTGGATTGGAGGAAGCAATAGTGATACTGATTTATAGATGATAGGTTGTGGCTTTAGCTAAAACACACAAATTTGTAATGAATTATGGCTAGGATTTTCTTTCACAATGCTATGTGGACCCTGAATTGTAGAAATCTGTGAATTTGTGACTGGAGGGAAATTAGAAGACTAGGAAAGGGAAAAACTGACCCAAATACTAGGTTTATTAGGAAGACCAATTAGAAAAGACCTACGGTCTGAGGAATCAAGAAGGGTTGAGAACCTGTATACATTCATTCATTTTACAATCTTTTGTTGAGGATCTGTCACATATTAATTGTCTGTTAACTTCTTTAATACAAGGATGAATAAGATCCTGCCCTGAGTTAAATGTTAACAGGTGGCAAGGCTGTCACTAACTGCTATGGAATACATGTGTACAAATATACTTTGGAAAAGTTGGTTCTAAGTGGTGCCAAGTCTGTCTCACATTCAGACAATAAGAGAAACAGAGAGAAAAGCTTAAGTTATTCAGACAGTAGGTAGATCCAAACAGTCAAATAGTATACAACAGAGAATAACTATTGACATAAATAGAGGACAAAGGTGTTGAGAAGGTGAGGGTTTGTGAGTGGTATATGATCCTGAAGGAGATGTTTGAGATGTAGGAGATATGGGAGTCCAGGCTGAATCTGGCCATTGGAGAAATGTCATTCCTTGAGGTTAGAAAAAAGATATAATTTGGTATGGGGATTAAACTCTCTGGGCTTCCTCCATCCCCTTTCATTCATCATATGAATTGCAGGCACCTACCTAGAGAAATTAGCTGAGGGAGTCAAATGAAAGGAGTAAAAATCAATGGCAGGGATCCATGTCCATGTAGTTTGGTCGACCTAGGGCCAATATTAATATTTTTATTGATGTTTTTGAGAGAATGAATCAAGGCCTATAGATTAATTTGATGAACAACACAAAGATGAAAAATACTTGACTTGTGTCCTTGGAGATTATTCACTTTTTAGGTGTTTATTGCCTATTTTCTTCAAACTAGATTCTAAGTTCCATGAGGGCAGGGACCTTGTCAGTCTTGTTCATTGTTGTTTTCCCAGCACCCAGAACTGTGCCTGTACATAATAGTTGCTCAGTAAATTGTTTTACATTGATTAAACAAGAGCAGTAGACTGTGATAATTGCTGTGATACCAGTATGCACTGGTGCTTTGGCAGCAGAGCATTAACTCTGCTTTGGGGGTTGGGGAAGCTTTCAGAAAGAAGGTGGCATTTGAGCTTGAAGAATGGGTAGGACTTTGTGAAGTGGAATGGAAAGAGAAGAGTCTTACAGAAAGGTTGGAACACCATAAATAAAGGCAAAGCATTATGAAACACATATGTTTGGGAGATATTGAAAAGTTTATTTTTTGAACACGGATACTTTAAAATGTACTTAGTGTCAGTGGAAAGTGAATTTCCTTCCCTACAAGTATACCTTACTTTATGGAATAGTTAATGAAAGAAGGACCACAGGGAAATGTAAGAAAATTAAATTACTTTAAAAAGAATTTGGAGTGAAATTCTTCTGTCATGTGGATAAACCTGCCCACAGTGAATCGCTCCTGAAAAGCTTTTCCTTCCAAAGAGGACTCATATATGGCCTTGGTGTAACTTTTTCCAAGAAACTGGAGAGTTGAAAGAAAGAAAAGGTAATAGAGGCTAACGCTTCTAAAAACAATAAAATACTAGAAGGATCAAAGGTTTATTATTATTTAACATGAGGAAGGAACACAATAAATGTTCAGCATTTAAGGACTATCACTAATTTAACCTTTCATAAAAACAGTATAGTGGAGGTGGAACCTGCAGAGACTTTTAGTGAACATCTACTATGGAACAGGTGCTTTGCATTCATTGCCTTACTTAATCCTCGCAACAGTCCAGAGAGACAGGGATTACCACTCTCCATTTTATAGATGAGGTAAGAGAGGGGCAGAATAGCTGGGTAAACTACTGTGGTGGTAAATGAAACTGAAATCAAGGCCGACCGTGAAGGTTATTGTCTTTCCCCTACCCTATGCTGCCTCTAACTTAAGAAACTTTTTAGAGAGAAACGTTCGTTATTAATATGAAACATAATACGAAAGAAAGGCATAGGTCTCCGTGTGTGTGTGTGTGTGTGTGTGTGTGTATGTGAAGTGAGTTCTGGTCCAAGTCCTATTGCACTGTGAAGCAATGTTCCCCAAATAGACCCAGGCTTTGGTGTCTATAATCCATCCATTATAATTAACCCCAGGGTTAAGGTATTGTTTCTAAAACCTGATTAAAATGCAAATATGTAACCTGAGAGGACTGACGCCATCTCTCAATTACAAACCTAGGAGCTGGCTCTTTGAGAACTTGACCCGACTAGTCCAGTAGTCGGGAAAGGCGGGGATTGCCCGGGCATCCCTGCAGGAGAGGTCCCCAGGCACAGGAAAGCAGGTGAGGGGTGGATGTCTGGATTGGGGGAGTCACTCGGTGAGATAGCAGAGGTTGGAGCTAAGCTAAAAAACAAACTTGGCCCTCTGAACAATTCTCTGGGGAGGGAGCGAGGAATACACCTTGCCTTCTTATTCCAGGACTCTTTGGGAATCCCATAGACAGTCTTCCGAGGTTCACCATCTTCTAGCCCACGGCTCCTCCCGGGGGTAGACCCAGGAGCAATTAAACTCTGCCTGTGCAGCGTACTCCCCGCTCTCTGCCTAAGAAGCAGGGTCCGCAGATTTAACCCTTTCCCTCCAGACTCCCGCGCTCCCTCCCCCGCACCGTGTGGGCGGCTTGGCGACTGGGCATGCTCAGTCGCCGCCCGCGGTGTGCTTCCAGGGAAACCTCCGCACTCCCTACCCGGGCTGCTCTCTGTTGCCTCCTTGCCGCCGGCCTCCTGGGGTCCATCCCAGCTTGCTCTGCTCCTAGCGACCCAGATTCCTGCCCCGCCTCCGCCCCTCCCGCGCCCGCATCCGGTGCTGCAGCCGCGGCCACCCTGGTCCAGGCTCTGCGCCGGGGACCGACCTCGTCGATCGCCGCGGTGGAACTTGCAGCTGGAGCCCTTGCGGAACGCGGAGATGGAGACCCGACTGCCGCACGCCAGGACCTGCTGAGCTTCTGCCGCCGCTGAGTCCATGTGAGTAGCTGCGTCCAGGGGCGACCCAACAGGAGCGGAGGGGAGAGGGGCGAATGCCCTTGAACAGGAGAGAGGTGGCGGCGAGGACTTTTGGCACCGTGAGAGCTGCGCTGTGTATGGGGCGCAGCAGAAATGCCAAGATTGTGGGCAGAGGGGGCAGGAATGAACGTGCATACTACTTCGGTTCAGGGGCTTCGTGGTCACTCAAGACCGTCATCTGTTCTCCCATCTTGACCCCCAAAATGAACACCCGGGGGATACAGGTCTGCGCGAGAGGCTGCATCTTGGCCGGGGCGCGGGTCACGTAGTAACTGAACGCCGAGGGCTCTGGAGGAGGCATGCCTGGCAGAGGCCAAAATGGGAGGTGGGGACGAAGGTAGGCCTGGCCCGGGCGAGTGGCCTGTCCAGGTCCTAGGGTCCCCTGCCCCACGGCCTTAGGCCTCTGGGGCAGTGCAGGACTTCGGATTGGCGGACCGCAGAGCTGGGGGGTCATCAGCGCTGCGAATCGGGAGGAACTGAGGGGCTGGCGCGCGGTGCCTCCTCCTACTGCCAAGTTCCCCTCACTTATTGGGGCACCTTCTTTCCCAGACAGGTAGAATTGAACAGGCGAGTGGGGCGCCACGGCTCACAGAGCTATTAAAAGCAAAACAGTGAAGTGTGGTGGTGAGGCGTGCTGTTGTGAGTGCCTTTTTTTCCCCAAGTGTGAGTACAGAGTGCCCCTATTCACCGTGTTTCTACTCCACCTCTAAGTAGCGAGTCCGGTAACACACCTTATGAATATTTCAGGAACGACCTCGCAGGCTCGGTTGCTTCAGATCAAGTTTAATGAATATGTTTGTCAGCTTTTCTGCTCTGCACAGGCAGGTGGAAGCCCCGTGCCTCAGCTTTCCAAATCTCATCCCTTCCCTGTACCAACTAGGAAAAAGACGCTAATAACCCCAGTGAGCTTTAGATGGGTACCATAAATTAAGTCTGTCCTTTGGAGAGAAGAGTCTTGGGCAGATATCCAGGCATTGTTCTGCATCTCTGCAGTGTGCGTGTTGTGCCTGGAGCTTGACAAACCGGAGCTGCCAATATGGTGGAAAGCAGGTAATGTGCTTATGTTGGAATAAACGTCTTAATTCATTATCATCTTACGACACCAGGTAGTTACACAGACTTAGTCATTCTCTCCCTTAAAGTTGAATCTGAGATCTAGTTGAAATTTTGAAGAAGGCAAAATTTGTATCCCTCTATACTGGGGGGCATCTATCTTTCCTAAATTCTTTCATGCAAATAAGAAATGAACATCTTTTCTGTAATCACTGTCAAGAACACTGAAAGAACACATTAATGTAAGGAACTTTCAGGATTGGAGCAAGCTGTAGGGCATCTTTCCTTACACTTTAGGTTATAACTTCCATTGCACCATCACCATTAATCAGTAAACCGACACACACAACAGTTAATACTCTAAAATAGTGCTCCTTTGCAGAAGAAACCTGCTTTTTCCTCCCTTAATGAGACAAGGTATGTCTCTAAATGACCTGTGAGGAATTCCTCTGTTGACCAAGATTTCAAGCCTTCAAGATTTACATGATGCTGAAAGAGGCATCTCTCTTCTCTTGTCAGCCCATACACAGTGAAGCTGAAGCAATTCAGTTTACAGATGTTCCACATTTAGAGAAGACTCTTCCAAAAAAGACCCACTACAGTTACACCACAGGTTCCACCTCCACCTGCCAGGCTGCTTCTCCCCAGCCTGTTAGTGAGGACAGTATGTCTCACTGTGCTTGATTAATGAAGAAAAGGAATCCCAAAATGAAAGACATTTATTTCCCATATTGTGTTTTCAAAATTAAATTTTCAAAAAATTTTAATTATTAATACATAAAGACAAGGACTTAATTCAGGCATAGTAATGACTCTATGAATATCAGCTTTCCAAGAGATTTGGGGCAACATTACAGTATTCTTTGTGCTGAAATTATTGATAGATGGTATTAGAATTCTATGAAATTAACAAGATAAGTAAAAATTTTATATAATAAACAGCATTTCCTAAAGTATGTTACTGAGATGCTCAGAAAGTAACCCAGCTGCATTAACAGACATAAAATATGGCCAATTGAGAAGTTTGCAGAGCTTGGATACAAACCTCCAGGTGCTCTAAAGAAGCATTCCTTGAGTCCTCTGAGAATTTTTAAAGAGTCATTGGTAGAGCTGCCAGATTCAGCAAATAAAAATACAGGCTGTTCATCAGTTAAATCCGAATTTCAGATAAGCAATGAATAATTGTTTTTAAAGTCTTTTTTTTTTTTAAAGCCAAATTTACCTCCTCCCCAATTGTGCTTTAAACCAATGGTTTTCAAATTTTGCTTTTTTTTTTTTTTTAATTAACAGATTTTTACTTTTTTTTTTTTTAAAGTATTTGTTTATTTATTTATTTATGGCTGTGTTGGGTCTTCGTTTCTGTGCGAGGGCTTTCTCTAGTTGTGGCAAGCGGGGACCACTCTTCATCGCGGTGCGCGGGCCTCTGACTATCGCGGCCTCTCTTGTTGTGGAGCACAGGCTCCAGACACGCAGGCTCAGTAATTGTGGCTCATGGGCCCAGCTGCTCCGCGGCACGTGGGATCTTCCCAGACCAGGGCTCGAACCCGTGTCCCCTGCATTGGCAGGCAGATTCTCAACCACTGTGCCACCAGGGAAGCCCAATAATTGTTTTTAGTATAAGTATATCCCATGCACTGTTTGGGGTATACTTACACTAAAAACTTTTAAATTTGTTGTTCATCTGAAATTCAGTTTTGACTGAGCAGCCTGTATTTTATCTGGCAACTCTATAGTCACTGGAAATTTCTCATTCCTCTTTTTGGGGTCACTATGGTTTGAAAAAATAAAGTGGGGCAGAGATCATATGCTGTTCTGCAGGCAATCTGGGACAAGCCCAGTTCTGGTTCTAGCTATTGAAAACAACTCATGCTTAAAAGTGAGTACTTTCAGTTCAACACACCTCAGCTTGCTAGATTTAGTGAGAAGTGCCAAAACATACAAAGATGAGTAGGGGAAGTGGGGGTGGAGGAAGGGATCTACATCATAAGATACAAGACTTGCAGGGTCCACTCTAGGAGCCTGGGAAGGACACTGAGTTCTGCTGAGCAGCTCCAGTCAGGGAGTGAGATGACCGGCAGTTTTGACAGGTCTGGCTTTGAATGAGAGAGTAAGATCTTATCCTGGGAGGCAAGGAAGATAGAAACCCATGGCTTTATACCTAATGGAGTGGAGCTGGAAGTTGATGGCCTCAGTTAGAGGACAGAGAAGCCTGCTGAGGATGAGGGAAGAGAGAAGGGGATTCTAAAGGACGTTACATAGTTGCTGATGGGAATGGAAGAGGGAGGTGAAAAGGGACAAGTGCAAGGATTGGTAACTGGTACTTGGGTGAATGCATCTCATTGCATTTAAAAAAAACAGTTGGTCTGCCCTTTGACTAATACCCAAAGGGCTCCTTCACTATTCTGCTACCATCCTGGTTTCCTCAGGAAAAAAGCATCATCAAACAAATAGTTTTATTACTTTTATATAAAAGACGGTATTTAAATGTAATATTTGAGATGCTGATCAATATTCTGTTGCTTTGGCACAGATTCCTGAAATATAAGCAGAGGTTTTGGCTTTAGCAAATCTGTTGCTTCAAATAGGAAAAGATACTAAATTGCAATCATTTTCTGATTTAGTCCAGCTGTCTTTAAGGAAGCAGATTCTGATGATGGAAAGAATGTAGATTTTACAGAAATAGCACTATGTGAAAATGACCATATGCTTGTAGTACCAGAGAGTACCTACTGAGAATGTTCCAAATGCAATTAATTCCAAAAAATAGCACACCACTTACATTTGTGTCTCTGAAGACCCAGTGGGTATTTTCACTATTGATCATTATAGGAATTTTACAGGGAAGTGGAAGATCAAACCACTACAGAAAATCTTCATTTTCTGAAGATTCCAGTTTGCCAATCTCAAGCAAATGATGATAGAGTGCCATTCTAGATTGCACTTCTGTCAACAAATCTAGTTATCTCTAGGGACCATCTTCAGAAGAGCCCCATATGTTTATCATATGTATGGTTAAATTTCTACTTCATATTTTACAATAAGTTTTTAAAATCATAAAAATAACTCTCTGCTAAAATGTATAGTGAAGCAGTTAATTTGCGACTTTCTTATCAAATGATTATTCCTTAAAATAGAACAGAAAACACTTCTATTTCAGGTATTTGTATTTTTCCTTTTTGTAGTGTCTGCCAAATATGTCCTGCCTTATAATTCTGATAGTACATGAGAAAAAGAGTGATCAAGGACATATTGAAGTTGCTAAAATCTCAAGGCAATTAGACTATAGTTTTTATTTTCAGCGAAGTTTCATATGGATATGACTTATTGAAAAAAGCCTTACTTCAGTGATCTCTAATGACAACTTACGTGGACTGTCACCCAGAGAGAGCTTTAACTGAAATTGTGTGCTCAATTCACATTCTAAGTCTTCAGTAAATACTTTGAATTTAAAGAATCTGAAGACAGCATGTTTTTGCATCCCAGGAGCTTTTAACCCTCCAGCTCACTTATGCTGACCACGAGCAAGTCTCATTTTACATCAGTTTCTGTGCTATAAAATGGAAGATATGCACATTTAAAAAGAGAATATTGTGTCAACTCCAATCATCTATGTCTATAAAATAAACATTGTGTTCTAAAGGATAAATAACTCCATTCTCAATGTAATTAGACAATTTCTATATTGTCTATGTACTCTCTATAATGTTTCAGATGCCATCAAAATAATTCACAATTTGCTGTGTTTGATTTTTTGCTTTTTTGTTACAAAGCAAGATGATTGTGGTAAATGCTTAAGGAGAGCTCATTAAGCCTCTTTAAAAAATCAGTTTCAAACAAGCTAATGACTGCAGATTCAAAGGTCTTTACATAGCTTTTAAACATAGTTTCCATTTTAATTATTGGGATTGGGACTTCGTTAATTAGAATGCATGGTATAAGAGCTTATTTCAGCTGCTATAACTCTCAGTCCTAACCCTTGTATAAGTAGATCGCCATATGTTTTGAAGCTTTCATTCATGATGAAACTAACAATTTATTTATCCCACAGCTGCTTTTTGGTTTAGCAGATATCATCAATGATATCATAATCTCTGTTCCCTAATTGTTTTTTACATTACCATTTGGCATTATAAATATTTCAAGTATGAATCAGTCTCTGGAATGAATTTACTATACAAGTACATTTCTTCCTTTTCCTTCAGAAGAAGAATCAGAATGCTCTACCCTTCAGTATTTGGAAGCCAGATTTTCTGAAGAGTCTATATTCCAGTAGAACACTTACATTTTAATTTCAGATTTTCTTTGGTCTTAGAATCCATTTAAATTAGCAAAAATCTTAAAATAGTTATTTTTAATTGAGAAGTTTTATCATACATTCTTTAAAATGGTAAACATTTATCAAAGCTGTTTCAATTAAAATATATATTATGCACATCGTTAGTCAAAACAATTATAAATATATATTCACCTAACATAGGACCACCTAAATACATGTGTAATGTGTATGTAGCCCAATATGTGAACCAGTACATGAAAATCAAGACATAAAATAAAAAGTTTGGGTTATAGTTTTTGCTTCACTAAAGAGTTCTGTGCTGTATCAAATATTTCTTCTATTATTCCTTTAAATTATAGATAACCTACAATATTTAAAATAGAGCCAGACTCATCAAATTTTTACATCTACTCTATCCTTCTGGGACACATCTATCAATTAGACGAGTAATCTTTGTAGGTGAGATGCAGAAATGAGGTCTGGGATATGATCTAATAGCTGGATTCATCAGCTGTAACCAAAGAATGTTTACAGGTGTGAAAGCCACATAGGAGGTGGTTTCTGTTGGCCTCCTTCAGTGCTCTTCCCTTGACCCTGACATTTCTACAATTTTATCAGTGACTCAGATATACTTAGACCATACAAATATCAGGTTTGTTGATAATGCAAAGCTCCAAGAACTAGTGAATTTGAATGACAATCAGGATTAAACTTAATATCCCTTAGCCCAGAGCAAGGGCTGAAACTAAGATTATATTCAGAAAGAATAAATGTTGGCTTCATTTAGTTTCTAAAATTAGTAGCCTAAGGATAGGGAGTGGAAGTCCTACTTTAACAACAGTTTGAGTTGTAAAAATTAGTTTTAGTTCACTTGAGTATTAACCAACAGTACAGAAGAAATTAATACTTTCTTTGGTTGGATTCATAGAGTCCATATGAAAAGATCAGAAACAGACACTATAACACACTGTACTGAAAGTGATGCATTTTGGGCCACCTGTCAGGGATGTAATAAGGGGGACTGGCTCATGTGAGCCTGGGTAGGATGTTGGCTCACATGACCTTAAAAGCACCTCCTAAATCAGATTATGCAGTTTAAATTGAGTTCCCAGGCACTTATACATGAATCTGCCAATGTCTAATTCAGCTTAGTAACATTTATGTAGCATATAACTATTGTACATCCTTTTCTTGATTAATAATGAATATCCTTATTCTTTTCTACTTAAAGATTATTCCATACATAATTAATCATCACTTAAAATAAATGCATCTACTTTGTGACCACCACTGGGTTTACTTAGCTAAGATCATACTTGAAATTCTTAGATGAAATGATATGTACTTTGAATAGCCACGAAGTAGGCACGTGTCCAGGTTCTAAAATAAAATTACACAACTTAAACAAAGATGAAAGGCAAACGTATTCACTCTGTATTCGGTGTGTACTCTATTAGTCTGCACTGTGTTTTGGCTTTCAAAGGTGTTTGTTTATAGTGTAGAGTGGACACCCGTCATTCCTCTTGAACACTGCTATCTGAACCCCTTTCCCATGTTGGGGGGGCTCTCCCACATTATGAGACAGAGGCCACTTCTCACTACAGGAGATAAAAGTGCCAGATGCTTCCTCTCCCAGACATCCTTGCATCATAGACATGGACTCAGACGCTGCCCCAGTGGCAGATGTTTCGGTTGGCAATACCCTTGACCAGTGCTGGGGAGGGGTCGGTGGAGCCAGCTACTGAGTCTGGACCTGGTAGTGGCAGTAGAGATGTCTTTACTGGACTGTCTTTGTGTCATCATTTTAAGCATTATTTTTGACTACATAACCTCTAAACCCAGTTCTCTAGCCCTCCTGGAGATTCTGTGGAATTACCTTCAGAACAAATTCCTTTTCTGCTTAAACAGGCAGAGCTAGTTTCTGTTCCTTGTAATAATAATCCCTGCTGGTACAGGGCACAAGTCCATGCTTACATTGGCATATTAGTCAGTCACTGGGACCTACTGAGTACAAAGCACTCTGAAAGGTGCAAAGGGAAATATTTATTCATTCTCTGAGTATTTCTGAAACAAGGCACCTTGCTTGGCATTTGATAGAAGGAGAGGCAAACAAAATTGGTATTTTCAAATTAGTGCTATGAGGACAAGTAGGAGAAGGTAGGAATACCACTGTCAAACTACGATGGAGGCAGATATTATGTGGATCTACTGATTCTCAAGATTGATTTAGTGTGGGGATGAAGGGTTGGGATAGGAAGGGATGCTCTTGGGGGAAAATATTGTGTTTCATCAATTCCAAGACTCAAATTGTTTTCTTCATCTTAACATTTATGAAATTAGGAACATTTATGAAATTAGAGTGTATTATGTTTTAATTGCCACTTTTTCTCCTCAGTCCATCTAATGTATTTTACTGAATCTAAGATGTAATTGATATATATACTATTACACTTTTTACCATTAAGAAAAAAAGCTCAGTAAGTAATTACTAAAAAATGATGATACTTAACATCATACTGGGGGCTCTGGAGTAGAAGATTTAAAGAGAACCTAGGAGAATTAGGTCAGTCATAGAAATGTTGTGAGTTAAACACCAAATTCCTTTTCATTGTTCTAGTAGTCTCCCAAAGCTGTTAAAGACTAATAGATTCACCTCTAACTTCTGTTGTGAACAAATTCAGGTACTAATCATTATAGTCTTGCTTGGCTATAAACTATGCCTGGTAGAGAGATTCTCAGTTTTGTGGATGGCACATTTATTTTTGATAACTTTTTTATTTGGAAATTTTCAAATATATACAAAAGTAGACAGAATAATAACATGATGGATCCTAGTATTCAATAATTTTCAACTCATGATCAATGCTGTTTGATTTCTAGCCCTACTCTCTATTCATAAAATTTTATTTTGAAGCAAATCTCAGATGCCATACCATACAATTTGTAAATACTTCAGTATATATCTCTAAAACACATACTCAAAATATTGTTACTACATTCCTAGAAATAAAATCTATAGTTTGTAGCACCTTTTTTAATAGACAAATTTTGTATTTATTTTAATTAGGTTTTAAGCTCCCTTTTGGGGGGAGGTTTTTAAAAAGAAAACCAAATGAGGAATACTTCAATGTCCACTGATTTCTTTTTAAGAAATTTATGTGATGCTAGTAGGTCATATCACAATCCTGCAATAATATCTATCTTGATTTTTCACTCTGAACTTTCTTTTGAATATGTTCTCTAGTTGAGGATTTGTTTAAGGACTATATTGCTGTTCTTGCCATTTCCAAAGCAATCTTCAGAAAAGTCATATCTATCTCTTTATTATTTTTGGTCCCAAAAGGAAGATTCATAATTACTGTATCAAATGACTTGAACCATGTCAACATTTGTCAGCTCAAACTCTTCCACTTTTCTATTAAATATTTTCATCTGTGTCAAATTCAACAAACAACCTTCAGTCCGTGGCCTGGTGGGATACTGTTCTAAAGTAACTTGGGCTTCTGAAACCATCTACTTGATGCAGGTGACTTTCTAGTTCCTTGAACCTTAGTTTCTTCTTTTTTGTTTTTTTAAAGTGTGGGTTCACAGGGTTAAAGGACATTGATGGACCTCAGGAGGCTGGAAGCACCACCATATGTGTGTCACCTTTTTCAAATTTAAGTTTTTGTTTTTAATCAAAGTAATACTTACATATCATTAAAAACATCATATAATTATACAACATTATAATGAAAAATAGACCTGTTGCCTGGCTTTGTTTCTCAGGTATACTCACTTTAATTCTTTTAGCTGATTCTTCTGATGTGTTCCACCTTATAATCTGCTAATATTGCTATTCCTCAATATTTAAAAGTATCAGATCTACTGATTTTCTACTAAAAAATGAAGTGAATGGAGTGAAGATTTAACTTTCATACCTAACTTCTCTCCCTTATATGCATTCACTTCTCTTTCCACAGTTCTCCCATTATCACTGTTTTTGCCTAGGAGAGATTCACATGTGTCTTGGTTTGGATGGTTTTCTGAGGGATAAATCTCCTGAGGACTAGTATTCTGGCTGCCTCTGTTCTGGGAGTTGAGTGGGAGAAGGAGGCTGGATAAATCTCATGTTTATCATGTAGACTTTCATTTAACCTCCTAGTGTTCAGTATGACAGCTCAATCTCATTTTCTTGTTTCCAAAAGTTCAGAGCCTCTCTAGCTCAACCTCTAGAATGGAGAGGGGTTATACCTACTTTCATAAGGTGGAGAGGAGATCTAAGCCCTAACTAATTCTTATGAAAACTTTCAGCCAAGTTGTGTTGACTTCATTTTACACTCCACTTTCAGAAGACCTAGGCATCCCTAACTCCTGAACATGACTGAGATTACGTACTCTAACTTGTATTGCCTTTGGGTCACTACCATCACTGCAGGTTTAGTCAATTAAGCGAAGTAAATTACCATTTTCCCATCTTCTTTCAGCTTCCAAAATTCTGCTGACATCTCATGTGCACTCCTGTTACCCTTAGCTTTATGGATTTATGCTTTTTGATTTCTTTACTCTTACGTTGGTGGGATTACATGTGTTTTATTTGTCATGTTTAGATGGAAGTCCATGACACAAGTTTTAAGGGCACACTTAAAAGGAATTAAAGATGTGAAATAATGTAAATGAATCAGCAATAATTATAGTGAATTAATTACTGCTCAGTAAGTGTCTCACATTGCCTATGTAAACTTCCACAATTACCACACTTGTTTTGCTTACTCCTCTTTTCTCCTTACCCATAGTAAATTTTAATACCCTCTTAACCTAGTCATACCACCTTCTTAGCAAAATATCCTACTTAACACATACTACTGTAAATAATATGTATCCCCAGTTGTAAAGAAGAAGAATTTCATACAATTAGTGATCAGAATTTTGTCACACATCTGTGAAGAGTCCATAGAACTGTGACATGTTGGTTAGGTACCCTTGTCTTAGAGTATAGTCCAGTTTAGTCTGACATGACTGAAATGAATTTTCATTGGCGACAGCTTAGAGCTTCTATATTGACTTCAGAAAGGACACTAGAGGGGGGAGGGGCAAGATGGCGGAAGAGTAAGATGCGGAGATCACCTTCCTTCCCACAGATACAGTAGAAATACATCTACACGTGGAACTGCTCCTACAGAACACCCACTGGACGCTGGCAGAAGACGTCAGACCTCCCAAAAGGCAAGAAAATCCCCACGTACTTGGGTAGGGCAAAAGAAAAAAGAAATAACAGAGACAAAAGAATAGGGATGGGACCTGCACCAGTGGGAGGGAGCTGTGAAGGAGGAAAGGTTTCCACACACTAGGAAGCGCCTTCATGGGCAGAGACTGTGGGTGGCAGAGGGGGGAAGCTTTGGGGCCACGGAGGAGAGCGCAGCCACAGGGGTGCGGAGGGCAAAGCGGAGAGACTCCCGCACAGAGGAGCGGTGCCGACCAGCACTCACCAGCCCGAGAGGCTTGTCTGCTCAGCCGCCGGGGCGGGCGGGGCTGGGAGCTGAGGCTCAGGCTTCGGTGCTAGCCGGGAGGGAGTCCGGGAAAAAGTCTGCAGCTGCCGAAGAGGCAAGAGACTTTTTCTTGCCTCTTTGTTTCGTGGCACGCAAGGAGAGGGGATTCAGAGCGCCGCCTAAACAAACTCCAGAGACGGGCGCGAGCCGTGGCTATCAGCGCGGACCCCAGAGGCAGGCGCGAGCTGCGGCTATCAGCGCGGATCCCACAGCAACAGGGGCGCAGAGGGAAAAACGGAGAGATTCCCGCGCAGAGGCTCGGCGCCGAGCAGCACTCATCAGCCCAAGAGGCTTGTCTGCTCACCCGCCGGGGCGGGCAGGGGCTGGGAGCTGAGGCTCGGGCTTCGGTGCTAGCCGGGAGGGAGTCCGGGAAAAAGTCTGCAGCTGCCGAATGAAGAGGCAAGAGACTTTTTTTTGCCTCTTTGTTTCGTGGCGCGCAAGGAGAGGGGATTCAGAGCACCGCCTAAACGAACTCCATAGGCTGGCGTGAGCCGCGGCTATCAGCGCGGACCCCAGAGGCGGGCGCGAGCCGCGGTTATCAGCGCGGACCCCAGAGACGGGCAGGAGATGCTAGGGCTGCTGCTGCCGCCACCAAGAAGCCTGTGTGCGAACACAGGTCACTCTCCACACCGCCCCTCCCGGGAGCCTGTGCAGCTCACCACTGCCAGGGTCCCGTGATCCAGTGACAACTTCGCCGGGAGAACGCATGGCGTGCTTCAGGCTGCTGCAATGTCACGCCGGCCTCTGCCGCCGCAGCCTCGTCCCGCATCCGTGCCCCTCGCTCCCCCCTGCCTGAGTGAGCCAGAGCCCCCAAAGCAGCTGCTCCTTTAACCCCGTTCTGTCTGGGCGGGGGAACAGATGCCCTCAGGTGACCTACATGCAGAGGTGGGTCCAAATCCAAAGCTGAACCCCGGGAGCTGTGTGAGCAAAGAAGAGAAAGGGAAATCTCTCCCAGCAGCCTCAGAAGCAGCGGATTAAAGCTCCACAAACAACTTGATGTGCCTGCATCTGTTGAATACCTGAATAGACAACGAATCATCCCAAATTCAAGAGGTGGACTTTGGGAGCAGGATATATTAATTTCCCCCTTTTCCTCTTTTTGTGAGTGTATGCTTCTGGGTGAGATTTTGTCTGTATAGCTTTGCTTTCACCATTAGCCCTAGGGTTAGGTCCTTCCGTGATTTTTTTTTTTACTCAAAAAAAATTTTTTTTCCTAATAAATGTTTTCTTAATAATTTTTTCCTTATTTTCTATTTTTAGAAATTAAAAAAAATTTTAATAAGTTTTTCATATTTTTTATTTTAAAAAATTAAAAATTTTTTTCTTAATAAATTTTTTTCTTAATAATTTTTTCTTATTTTTTACTATAAAAAATTAATACATCTATTTTTAAAAATTAAAAAAAAATTTTTTTCTGAATACATTTATTCTTAATAATTTTTTTCTTATTTTTTATTATAATAGCTTTATTTTATTTTATTTTATCCTCTTTCTTTCTTTCTTTCTATTTTTTTCTCCCTTTTATTCTGAGCCGTGTGGATGAAAGGCTCTTGGTGCTCCAGCCAGGCATCAGGGCTGTGCCTCTGAGGTGGGAGAGCCAACTTTAGGACACTGGTCCACAAGAGACCTCCCAGCTCCACGTAATACCAAACGGCGAAAATCTCTCAGAGGTCTCCATCTCAACATCAAGACCCAGCTTCACTCAACGACCAGCAAGTTACAGCACTGGACACCCTATGCCAAACAACTAGCAAGACAGGAACACAGCCCCATCCATTAGCAGAGAGGCTGCCTAAAATCATAATAAGGCCACAGACACCCCAAAACACACCACCAGACGTGGATGTGCCCACCAGAAAGACAAGATCCAACCTCATCCACCAGAACACAGGCACTAGTCCCCTCCACCAGGAAGCCTACACAACCCACTGAACCAACCTTAGCCACTGGGGACAGATACCAAAAACAACGGGAACTACGAACCTGCAGCCTGTGAAAAGGAGACCCCAAACACAGTAAGATAAGCAAAATGATAAGACAAAAAACCACACAGCAGGTGAAGGAGCAGGGTCAAAACACACCAGACCTAATAAATGAAGAGGAAATAGGCAGTCTACCTGAAAAAGAATTCAGAATAAGGGTAGTAAAGATGATCCAAAATCTTGGAAATAGAATAGACAAAATGCAAGAAACATTTAACAAGGACGTAGAAGAACTAAAGAGGAACCAAGCAACGATGAAAAACACAATAAATGAAATTAAAAATACTATAGTTGGGATCAATAGCAGAATAACTGAGGCAGAAGAACGGATAAGTGACCTGGAAGATAAAATAGTGGAAATAACTACTGCAGAGCAGGATAAAGAAAAAAGAATGAAAAGAACTGAGGACAATCTCAGAGACCTCTGGGACAACATTAAACGCACCAACATTCGAATTATAGGGGTCCCAGAAGAAGAAGAGAAAAAGAAAGGGACTGAGAAAATATTTGAAGAGATTATAGTTGAAAACTTCCCTAATATGGAAAAGGAAATAGTTAATCAAGTCCTGGAAGCACAGAGAGTCCCATACAGGATAAATCCAAGGAGAAACACGCCAAGACACATATTAATCAAACTGTCAAAAATTAAATATAAAGGAAACATATTAAAAGCAGCAAGGGAAAAACAACAAATAACACACAAGGGAATCCCCATAAGGTTAACAGCTGAACTTTCAGCAGAAACTCTGCAAGCCAGAAGGGAGTGGCAGGATATACTTAAAGTCATGAAGGAGAAAAACCTACAACCAAGGTTACTCTACCCAGCAAGGATCTCATTCAGATTTGATGGAGAAATTAAAACCTTTACAGACAAGCAAAAGCTGAGAGAGTTCAGCACCACCAAACCAGCTTTACAACAAATGCTAAAGGAACTTCTCTACGCAAGAAACACAAGAGAAGGAAAACACCTACAATAACAAACATAAAATATTTAAGAAAATGGGAATAGGAACATACATATCGATAATTACCTTAAATGTAAATGGATTAAATGCTCCCACCAAAAGACACAGACTGGCTGAATGGATACAAAAGCAAGACCCCTATATATGCTGTCTACAAGAGACCCACTTCAGACCTAGAGACACATACAGACTGAAAGTGAGGGCTTGGAAAAATATATTCCATGTAAATGAAAATCAAAAGAAAGCTGGAGTAGCAATTCTCATATCAGACAAAATAGACTTTAAAATAAAGACTATTACAAGAGACAAAGAAGGACACTACATAATGATCAAGGGATTGATCCAAGAAGAAGATATAACAATTGTAAATATTTATGCACCCAACATAGGAGCACCTCAGTACATAAGGCAAATACTAACAGCCATAAACGGGGAAATCGACAGTAACACAATCATAGTAGGGGACTTTAACACCCCACTTTCACCAATGGACAGATCATCCAAAATGTAAATAAATAAGGAAACACAAGCTTTAAATGATACATTAAACAAGATGGACTTAATTGATATTTATAGGACATTCCACCCAAAACCAACAGAATACACATTTTTCTCAAGTGCTCATGGAACATTCTCCAGGATAGATCATATCTTGGGTCACAAATCAAGCCTTGGTAAATTTAAGAAAATTGAAATCATATCAAGTATCTTTTCCGACCACAACGCTATGAGACTAGATATCAATTACAGGAAAAGATGTGTAAAAAATACAAACACATGGAGGCTACACAATACACTACTTAATAACGAAGTGATCACTGAAGAAATCAAAGGGGAAATCAAAAAATACCTAGAAACAAATGACAATGGAGACACGACAACCCAAAACCTATGGGATGCAGCAAAAGCAGTGCTAAGAGGGAAGTTTATAGCAATACAAGCCTACCTCAAGAAACAGGAAACATCTCGAATAAACAACCTAACCTTGCACCTGAAGCAATTAGAGAAAGAAGAGCAAAAAAACCCCAAAGCTAGCAAAAGGAAAGAAATCATAAAGATCAGATCAGAAATAAATGAAAAAGAAATGAAGGAAACAATAGCAAAAATCAATCAAACTAAAAGCTGGTTCTTCGAGAAGGTAAACAAAATTGATAAACCAGTAGCCAGACTCATCAAGAGAAAAAGGGAGAAGACTCAAATCAATAGAATTAGAAATGAAAAGGGAGAAGTAACAACTGACACTGCAGAAATATGAACGATCATGAGAGATTACTACAAGCAACTCTATGCCAATAAAATGGACAACCTGGAAGAAATGGACAGATTCTTAGAAATGCACAACCTACCGAGACTGAACCAGGAAGAAATAGAAAATATGAACAGACCAATCACAAGCACTGAAATTGAAACTGTGATTAAAAGCCTTCCAACAAACAAAAGCCCAGGACCAGATGGCTTCGCAGGCGAATTCTATCAAACATTTAGAGAAGAGCTAACACCTATCCTTCTCAAACTCTTCCAAAATATTGCAGAGGGAGGAACACTCCCCAACTCATTCTACGAGGCCACCATCACCCTGATACCAAAACCAGACAAAGATGTCACAAAGAAAGAAAACTACAGGCCAATATCACTGATGAACATAGATGCAAAAATCCTCAACAAAATACTAGCAAACAGAATCCAACAGCACATTAAAAGGACTATACACCATGATCAAGTGGGGTTTATTCCAGGAATGCAAGGATTCTTCAATATATGCAAATCAATCAATGTGATACACCATATTAACAAACTGAAGGAGAAAAACCATATGATCATCTCAATAGATGCAGAGAAAGCTTTCGACAAAATTCAACACCCATTTATGATAAAAGCCCTGCAGAAAGTAGGCATAGAGGGAACTTTCCTCAACATAATAAAGGCCATATATGACAAACCCACAGCCAACATTGTCCTCAATGGTGAAAAACTGAAACCATTTCCACTAAGATCAGGAACAAGACAAGGTTGCCCACTCTCACCACTATTATTCAACATTGTTTTGGAAGTGTTAGCCACAGCAATCAGAGAAGAAAAAGAAATAAAAGGAATACAAATTGGAAAAGAAGAAGTAAAGCTGTCACTGTTTGCAGATGACATGATACTATACATAGAGAATCCTAAAGATGCTACCAGAAAACTACTAGAGCTAATCAATGAATCTGGTAAAGTAGCAGGATACAAAATTAATACACAGAAATCTCTTGCATTCCTATATACTAATGATGAAAAATCTGAAAGTGAAATTAAGAAAACACTCCCGTTTACCATTGCAACAAAAAGAATAAAATATCTAGGAATAAACCTACCTAAGGAGACAAAAGACCTGTATGCAGAAAATTATAGGACACTGATGAAAGAAATTAAAGATGTTACAAATAGATGGAGAGATATACCATGTTCTTGGATTGGAAGAATCAACATTGTGAAAATGACTCTACTACCAAAAGCAATCTACAGATTCAATGCAATCCCTATCAAACTACCCCTGGCATTTTTCACAGAACTAGAACAAAAAATTTCACAATTTGTATGGAGACACAAAAGACCCCGAATAGCCACAGCAATCTTGAGAACGAAAAATGGAGCTGGAGGAATCAGGCTCCCTGACTTCAGACTATATTACAAAGCTACAGTAGTCAAGACAGTTTGGTACTCGCACAAAAACAGAAATATAGATCAATGGAACAGGATAGAAAGCCCAGAGATAAACCCACGCACATATGGTCACCTTATCTTTGATAAAGGAGGCAAGCATATACAGTGGAGAAAAGACAGCCTCTTCAATAAGTGGTGCTGGGAAAATTGGACAGGTACATGTAAAAGTATGAAATTAGAACACTCCCTGACACCATACAGAAAAATAAACTCAAAATGGAATAAAGACCTAAGTGTAAGGCCAGACACTATCAAACTCTTAGAGGAAAACATAGGCAGAACACTCTATGACATAAATCACAGCAAGATCCTTTTTGACCCAGCTACTAGAGAAATGGAAATAAGAACACAAGTAAACAAATGGGACCTAATGAAACTTAAAAGCTTTTGCACAGCAAAGGAAACCATAAACAAGACCAAAAGAGAACCCTCAGAATGGGAGAAAGTATTTGCAAATGAAGCAACTGACAAAGGATTAATCTCCAAGATTTACAAGCAGCTCATGCAGCTCAATAACAAAAGAACAAACAACCCAATCCAAAAATGGGCAGAAGACCTAAATAGACATTTCTCCGAAGAAGATATACAGATAGCCAACAGACACATGAAAGAATGCTCAACATCATTAATCATTAGAGAAATGCAAATCAAAACTACAATGAGGTATCATCTCACACCGGTCAGAATGGCCATCATCAAAACATCTACAAACAATAAATGCTGGAGAGGGTGTGGAGAAAAGGGAGCACTCTTGCACTGTTGGTGGGAATGTAAATTGATAAAGCCACTATGGAGAACAGTATGGAGGTTCCTTAAAAAACTAAAAATAGAACTACCATACGACCCAGCAATCCCACTACTGGGCATATACCCTGAGAAAACCATAATTCGAAAAGAGTCATGTACCAAAATGTTCATTGCAGCTCTATTTACAATAGCCAGGACATGGAAGCAACCTAAGTGTCCATCATCGGATGAATGGATAAAGAAGATGTGGCACATATATACAATGGAATATTACTCAGCCATAAAAAGAAATGAAATGGAGGTATTTGTAATGAGGTGGATGGAGTTAGAGTCTGTCATACAGAGTGAAGTAAGTCAGAAAGAGAAAAACAAATACAGTATGCTAACACATATATATGGAATCTAAGGGAAAAAAAAAGGTCATGAAGAACCTAGTGGCAAGATGGGAATAAAGACACAGACCTACTAAAGAATGGACTTGAGGATATGGGGAGGGGGAGGGGTGAGATGTGACAGGATGAGAGTGTAATGGACATATATACACTACCAAATGTAAAATAGATAGCTAGTGGGAAGCATCCGCATAGCACAAGGAGATCAGCACGGTGCTTTGTGACCACCTGGGGGGGTGGGATGGGGAGGGTGGGAGGGAGGGAGATGTGGGAGGGAGGAGATATGGGAACGTGTGTATATCTGTAGCTGATTCACTTTGTTATAAAGCAGAAACTAACACACACACACACAAAAAAGGAACTTCTGCCCTTCAAAAATGTCAGTGTCACAAAAGACAAAGAAGAACCAAGGAGTTGTTCCAGATTATAGGAAACTAAAGAGACAAGATAACTAAATGCAATATGTAATTCTAGAACAGATCACCACTGGACATGATTGAGTCAACTGAAAAAAATTGGGGTATAGATTGTAGATAAATAAGTGTATTTATTAATGTTAAATTTCCTGAAGTTGATGTCTATACTGTGGTTATATAAGAGAATGTACTTATTCTTAAGAAATACACACTGAAATATTTAGAGATTAAAAAAAAAAAAAAAAAAGAAAGGACACTAGATTCCATGCGTGAGAACTGCTAGATTTCCCATTCCCTGTGGGCAAAGACTGTCTTACTTATTTTGTGTTTCTAGTGCTTAGAAAGAACTGAACATAATAAGTGCACGGTGAAGCTTACTGACTAGAATTAAGAGCTGAGGTCTTTTCCTACCAATTGGCTGTCTGTCCTTGGATAAGTCATTTGTTGGATTTGTTTGAGGCTCCAAGAGGTCACTTAGGAAAGGTATGGTCGCAGAAAGGTCGAGAATGGAACATTGGGGAATACCTACACTTAAAAGGCAGGCAGAGGAAGAGTGTGAGATAGATGGAAAACCAGGAGAACATAGAAACATGGAAGCCAAAAGCAGGCCTTTCAAGAAGTAACATCACATGAAATCACATCAAATTAAGATAAAGATAAGAAAATGGAGCTTGGACTAGACCATGCTCTGCCTTCAACCAAACATTTATCTACTCACTCACTCTTTGTGTAGATAAATGTTTATCACTCCGGAGATGTTTATGGTCAGAGCGATCTTTGTAGTATAAGGAAGTTGTCTTAAGCCCTGTGTATGTGTGAGGATGCATATGTGTGTGAATGTGAATGGAGGGATTGTGATAGGGGAAGGAAACAAGAGCTCAGAAAGACTATGCAGGAAGGAGTTGGGAGGCTCTTTATGAGGCTAAGAAGGACATGAGTTAGTCATGTGTGATCAACGTATAACATATTGTAGAATTACTTAATTAACCTGGTTTAACCTGAATAAAAATGTTTGAGTCAGAGAGTAAGCTTCTTGTGTGATTTGCTGCAGGCCATTTGTATTCTTTTTCATCAACCAATGGATTCTTCGAAGAAACACTGTAGCCTGGAATTTGGAAATAAATGGGCTTCAATCTTACTGTATTTCATCAATTCTTCCCCCCACCCCCATCACTGAAATTGGGATGCATCATAATTTAATTAGCAACATTTTATTTTTCCTTAAAGGCACATGACATAATGGTACACTTTACCATTGATGGTGCTGATGAAATTCCACTGGAAAGAATCAAACAATACTCATTCAGCATACATTTATCAAGTCATGCATATCAAATCATAGCTCTAAAGTGAGGTTAAAACTATTTTTAAAATTTGTTTTACAGCACAAATTGTTGCAGAAGCCCAATCTAAATGGTCTACTTCTCAGAAACATTCTCAGAAGAATGTTATTATCTCATCTGTGTGATCAGAGTCAGCAGTTGCCTTAAGAGCAAGATACGCTGTTTGCCTCCATGCCCCTGGAAATATCCGAATTTGTTTGGACTTTTCTGTCAGATGTTTATAGGTAGATGCCCTCTCTATGTTCTCATTATATGAAAGTGAAAATTTTGCAAAAAGCATCAGTCTAGATTGGCAAAATCATATTCATTTAATTTTTATGCAAACATAAGTTTACCATTTATTGTGGTTTAATTTAGAAATTTAACTTTTAAAGCTAAAAAGTTTTTAAAACTAAAACTATTATATAGTTGAGAACGTACAAAATCTAGATTGAGTATTTTTATAGAAAATGGATTAATATTTAGATTTAGAAATTTCCTTATTCTTTTGTAGATTAAAGACAAATTTCATCAATCCTGCTCTCCCTCTCTTTGCTCCCTCCCTGAAAACAATAGATGGATGTAGGTGACCACAGTGAAAGCCAGAAAATCACTATACTTTTAAAGTAAATCATAAACATATTTGCAGACAATCCTGAATTCTGTGACTGGCATGGCCTCCATTGTTATAAATCACAAAAATAAACTTTGGATGAGTGTTTAATTCCTGAACAAGGAAAAAAACTTCTTACTTGTCATTTTAGTGAGTATCAGCAGAACATTTTTTCAAGTGAATCACCAGAGAAGGAGGAAAGGAGAGTTCTGGAATGTGGCCTTAGGCAGATTATTATGCATGAGCATTATACCTCTAATATGACATGCTGCATAACATGTGTGAAATGTAAATGCATAATATGAAAGATTTTTTTATTTCTCTGTGATAGTAATTTTTTATATTGCTCCTCTCTCCTCATATGCATACCTATATTAAGTAAAAAATTGCAATTTATACATGTTTCAGGTGCTCATAAATAGCCTTAGAATCTTTCCCTTCTCCTTCCTCCCTTCCCATTCTGTTCCCTTCCCTTCTTGTTTCACATGGTAAGTCTGATTGCAGTACATCTTTTGAAGACTGAGTTCCTCATCTGTCTGTGTCTTCCTTGAACTGAAACTGTGCTTCTTAGGACTTGACAAAATAGGGAGCATGATGCAAACTTAGTCATTATCTGAATTTGTTAATTCAGAACCTATTTATTTGTCTAATTTGAACCTGATACTTGACCCACCTGATTTAAGAAGACTGATCTCCTTGTTTTGTTTTTGGGGTTGGCTCAGCCAGAGCCCAGCAACTCACATTGCAGGTGACTTACCTGCTTCTTCTTACCCACAAACCACCTGTGCCCTTGCCTGGTGTTCCCACAGAGATGTGCTTCCTGCCGAAAGGTCAGGCTTGTTTCGGAGAACTTTCTCTAATTTCTTGAACACCATCCACAGGCATTCATACATGCAGAGCATAATAGAGAATTACTGGGAACTGTGAGCTGAATTAATCATATCCTAAAACTACCTTGACTTCAATTATCTGTAAGTTTTGGCCTATATCAGAATAGTGGCCTTTCTCTTCCATTTTACCTTTTCCACCTAAGTGTAGCTTTTACTGAAGAAAATGTGGGAAAAAAGAAGTCTATATCTGTTTCTCCAAGTCTCTACCTGACTGACTAATTGAGAGATGTCACCATTATGATTTCATTAGACTCTATCAGGGCACAAGTACATACTATGAGACCATTTAGTAGGAAAACTAAAATTTCCATGTAGGTTAAGATCATTTACTTGGAGTTTATCATTGTCATCAGGAAATTTTTTCAGTTACTTTTAGAAAATATTTAAAGTGACATAGTATAATGAAGGCACAAGATAAATGGAACTGAACCAAATTAGCCATAGGCTTTCTTCTGATACCCAAAGCAGCTTTTGATCAATCTTACTCTTAGGGAAGAAAACTGTAAAAGTTATTATTTATGAATCTTATGTTTTAACATGTCATTGCTTTTGTTCTTCCTTCACCTGAAACGAGAAGAATAGTTCAAACTGAGAAATTAAATCAGTGACAAATAATTTTGATATTGCTGATCTTGAATTTATCATCTGCAGTGTAAAGTTATGTGTGTGCTCTCCTCTCTCAACCACTAAATGAATTTTTTTCACTGCTGCTAAAAAATGTTGCCCAAACTTTCTCTTTTTAATCTAGATTCTGGGGAGGGGGAGTAGAACGTTTTTTCATCTTTTGATTATCATTAATTACAGTAAGTTATATTTTGAGGTTGACCCACTTGATTGATTTTTTTTCTCCTAGAAGTGTTGCAGCATGAAAAGGAAACAATAACAAGAAGCAATTAGGGAAATCTAAAGGAGAATGGAAATTATGTTGCTTTTTGATGAATATAAGAAAACTCATTCAAGTTAGTATATATCTTCTAGGTAGATTTGGAATATTTTACCAGCCATTAGATGTATTTTATGTATGGTAAAAAAAAAAGGCAAACAAATACTGTCATCTACAAAGGGAAAGATGTAATGTATTACAGAAACTAAAACATATAGAGGTAGACTGAAAGAAAAACAAGGGAAAAAGTTGATTTGAAGACCCTGTCACATGGACCAATGACTCAAAGAATAATTTGAGGAGAATGAAATCACCACACAAATAGCAGTGTGGATCAAGAGCTTGAATTTCATTGGATTTTTCTAAACCCAAGGGAACAGAAGATTTACATTGGGGGAGGGGGTGTTTATATTAAGTTATTTCAGAAATACACTGCCAAGGATTCATATACCCTTGGAAATTAGGCCTCAAGGAAGAATGTAAAACCATCCTTTTTTGGCTCTGTTGTATAACTTCTTTCCATAAAACTTGCTTTAGAAACTTTTCAGATTAGTAGTACATTTGCTTTGAGACAGGAAAGAGGTTAATTTTCGGTGGCATAGTAATGCTTATTATTCAAGAATCCCCCAGCTAGCTTCCAAGGAATGCTTAAGTTTTGAGGTGCAGCTATACATCCAGGCCTTGATTATCTGCAGCTCAGCATTTTCATTTGAATTGAATACACACTATTACGTCAATCCAGAATTTTACCTCAGCGTTTTCCAAAGGCAGCACAGGACAGTGATTAATAGCAATGCTTTAGGAGCCAGGCTGCTAGGGTGACCTTGAAATGTTGCTTAACTTTTCTGTACCTCAATTTTCTCAGCTGTAAAATGGAGATACTGACTATTATTCACTTTGTAGGATGACTATTAAGTGAGTTAATATAAATAAAGCTCATAGAATATTGCCTGGCAGACCCTCAAGATGGTGGAGGAGTAAGACGTGGAGATCACCTTCCTCCCCACAGATACATCAGAAATATATCTACATGTGGAACAACTCCTAGAACACCTACTGAACACTGGCAGAAGACCTCAGACTTCCCAAAAGGCAAGAAACTCCCCATGTACCTGGGTAAGGTAAAAGAAAAAAGGAAAAACAGAGACAAAAGAATAGGGACAGGACCTGCACCTTGGAGAGGGAGCTGTGAAGGAGGAGAAGTTTCCAGACACTAGGAAGCCCCTTCACTGGCAGAGATGGCGGGTGGCGGGGGGTAAGCTTCAGAGCCATGGAGGAGAGCGTAGCAACAGGGGTGCAGAGGGCAAAGCAGAGAGATTCCTGCACAGAAGATTGGTGCTGACCAGCACTCACCAGCCCGAGAGGCTTGTCTGCTCACCCGCTGGGGCGGGTGGGGACTGGGAGCTGAGGCTCTGCTTTGGAGGTTGGATCCCAGGGAGAAGACTGGGGTTGGCTGCATGAACACAGCCTGTAGGGGCTAGTGTACCACAGCTAGCTGGAAGGGAGTCTGGGAAAAAGTCTGGAACTGCCTAAGGGTCAAGAGACCATTGTTTCAGGGTGTGTGAGGAGAGGGGATTCAGAGCACCACCTAAACGAGCTCCAGAGATGGGCATGAGCCACAGCTATCAGCGTGGACAACACAGACGAGCATGAAAAGCTAAGGCAGCTGTTGCAGCCACCAAGAAGCCTGTGTGCAAGCACAGGTCACTATCCACATCTCCCCTCCTGAGAGCCTGTGCAGCCCACCACTGCCAGGGTCCTGTGATCCAGGTACAACTTCCCGGGAGAACACACGGCGCGTCTCAGTCTGGTGCAACGTCATGCCAGCCACTGCCGCCACAGGCTCGCCCTGCATTCCGTACCCCTCCCTCCCCCAGCCTGAGTGAGCCAAGTCAGCTGATACTTTAACCCCATCCTGTCTGGGTGAAGAAGAGATGCCTCAGGCCACCTACATGCAGAGGTGGGGCCAAATCCAAAGCTGAACCCCAGGAACTGTGTGAACAAAGAAGAGAAAGGGAAATTTCTCCCAACAGCCTCAGGAGCAGTGGATTAAATCTCCACAATCAACTTGATGTACCCTGCATCTGTGGAATATCTGAATAGACAATGAATCATCCCAAAATTGAGGCGGTGGACTTTGGGAGCAACTGTAGACTTGGGGTTTTCTTTCTGCATCTAATTTGTTTCTGGTTTTATGTTTATCTTAGTTTAGTACTTAGAGTTAATTATCATTGGTAGATTTGTTTATTGATTTGGTTGCTCTCTTCCTGTTTTTTTTATATATAGATATATATATTTTTTCCTTTTTCTCTTTGTGAGTGTGTATCTGTATGCTTCTTTGTGTGATTTTGTCTGTATAGCTTTGCTTTTACCATTTGTCCTAGGGTTCTGTCTGTCTGATTTTTTTTTTTTTTTAGTATAGTTTTTAGCGCTTGTTATCATTGGTGGATTTGTTTTTTGGTTTGGTTGCTCGTTCTTTCTTTTTTATGACTTTTTAATTTTTAATAATTTTTAAAAATTTTAATAACTATATTTTATTTTATTTATTTATTTTTTCTTTCTTTCTTTTTCTCCCTTTTCTTCTGAGCTGTGTGGCTGACAGGGTCTTGGTGCTTTGGCCGGGTGTCAGGCCTGTGCCTCTGAGGTGGGAGAGCCAAGTTCAGAACATTGGTCCACCAGAGGCCTCCCAGCTCCACATAAAATCAAATGGCAAAAGCTCTCCCAGAGATCTACATCTCAATGCTAAGACCCAGCTCCACTCAATGACCAGCAAGCTACAGTGCTGGACAACCTATGCCAAGACAGGAACACAACCTCACCCATTAGCAGAGAGGCTGCCAAAAATCATAATAAGGTCACAGACACCCCAAAACACAGCACTGCATGCAGTCCTGCCCACCAGAAAGACAAGATCCAGTGTCATCCACCAGTCCCCTCAACCAGGAAGCCTACACAAGCCACTGAACTAAACTTAGCCAATGGGGACAGACACCAAAAACAACGGGAACTATGAACTTGCAGCCTGCACAAAGGAGACCACAAAAACAGTAAGTTAAGCAAAATGAGAAGACAGAGAAATATGCAGCAGATGAAGGAGCAAGCTAAAAACCCACCAGACCAAACAAATGAAGAGGAAATAGGCAGTCCACCTGAAAAAGAATTCAGAGTAGTGATAGTAAAGATGATCCAAAATCTTGGAAATAGAATGGAGAAAATATAAAAGATATCTAACAAGGACCTAGAAGAACTAAAGACCAAAAAACAATGATGAAAAACAACACAATAAATGAAACTTAAAATTCTCTAAAAGGAATCAATAGCAGAATAAGTGAAGCAGAAGAACGGATAACTGACCTGGAAGATAAAATAATGGAAATAACTACCACAGAGCAGAATAAAGAAAAAAGAATGAAAAGAATTGAGGACAGTCTCAGAGACCTCTGGGACAACATTAAACGCACCAACATTCGAATTATAGGGGTCCCAGAAGAAGAAGAAAAAAAGAAAGGGACTGAGAAAATACTTGAAGAGATTATACTTGAAAACATCCCTAATATGGGAAAGGAAATAGTCAATCAACTCCAGGAAGCTCAGAGAGTCCCATACCAGATAAATCCAAGGAGAAACACGCCAAGACACATATTAATCAAACTATCAAAAATTCAATACCACAAAAAATATTAAAAGCAGCAAGGGAAAACAACAAATAACATACAAGGGAATCCCCATAAGGTTAATAGCTGAACTTTCAGCAGAAACTCTGCAAGCCAGAAGGGAGTGGCAGGATATACTTAAAGTCATGAAGGAGAAAAACCTACAACCAAGGTTACTCTACCCAGCAAGGATCTCATTCAGATTTGATGGAGAAATTAAAACCTTTACAGACAAGCAAAAGCTGAGAGAGTTCAGCACCACCAAACCAGCTCTACAACAAATGCTAAAGGAACTTCTCTAGGCAGGAAAAACAAGAGAAGGAAAAGACCTACAATAACAAACCCAAAACAATTAAGAAAATGGTAATAGGAACACACGTATCAATAACTACCTTAAAAGTAAATGGATTAAATGCTCCAACCAAAAGACATAGACTGGCTGAATGGATACAAAAACAGGACCCGTATATATGCAGTTTACAAGAGACCCACTTCAGACCTAGGGACACATACAGACTGAAAGTGAGGGGATGGAAAAAGATATTCCATGCAAATGGAAATCAAAAGAAAGCTGAAGTAGCAATTTTCATATCACACAAAATATACTTCAAAATAAAGACTATTACAAGAGACAAAGAAGGACATTACATAATGATCAAAGGATCAAACCAAGAAGAAGATATAACAATTGTAAATATTTATGCACCCAACATAGGAGCAGCTCCATACATAAGGCAAATGCTAGCAGCCATAAAAGGGGAAATTGACAGTAACACAATCATACTAGGGGCCTGTAACACCCCATTTTCACCACTGGACAGATCATCCAAAATGAAAATAAATAAGGGAACACAAGCTTTAAATGATACATTAAACAAGATGGACTTAATCGATATTTATAGGACCTTCCATCCAAAAACAACAGAATACACTTTCTTCTCAAGTGCCCATGGAACATTCTCCAGGATAGATCATATCTTGGGTCACAAATCAAGCCGTGGTAAATTTAAGAAAATTGAAATCATATCAAGTATCTTTTCCAACCACAACACTATGAGACTAGATATCAATTACAGGAAAAAATCTGTAAAAAGTAGAAACACATGGAGGCTAAACAATACATTACTGAATAACCAAGAGATCACTGAAGAAATCAAAGAGGAAATCAAAAAATACCTAAAAACAAATGACAATGAAAACACGACGACCCAAAACCTATGGGATGCAGCAAAAGCAGTTCTAAGAGGGAAGTTTATAGCAATACAATCCTACCTCAAGAACAAGAAACATCTTAAATAAAACAACCTAACCTTACACCTAAAGCAATTAGACTAAGAAGAACAAAAAAAACCCCAAAGTTAGCAAAAGGAAAGAAATCATAAAGTTCAGATCAGAAATAAATGAAAAAGAAATGAAGGAAATAATAGCAAAGATCAAGGAAACTAAATGCTGGTTCTTTGAGAAGATAAACAAAATTGATAACCCATTAGCCAGACTCATCAAGAAAAGGAGAAGACTCAAATCAATAGAATTAGAAATGAAAGAGGAGAAGTAACAACTGACACTGCAGAAATACAAAGGATCATGAGAGATTACTACAAGCAACTATAGGCCAATAAAATGGACAACCTGGAAGAAACGGACAAATTCTTAGAAAAGCACAACCTTCTGAGACTGAACCAGGAAGAAATAGAAAATATAAACAGACCAATCACAAACACTGAAATTGAAACTGTGACTAAAATTTTCCAACAAACGAAAGCTGAGGACCAGATGGCTTCACAGGTGAATTCTATCAAACATTTAGAGAGGAGCTAACACCCATCCTTCTCAAACTCTTCCAAAATATAGCAGAGGGGAGAACACTCCCAAACTCATTCTATGAGGCCACCATCACCCTGATACCAAAACCAGACAAAGATGTCACAAAGAAAGAAAACTACAGGCCAATATCACTGATGAACATAGATGCAAAAATACTCAACAAAATACTAGCAAACAAAATCCAACAGCACATTAAAAGGACTATACACCATGTTCAAGTGGGGTTTATCCCAGATTGCAAGGATTCTTCAATATACGCAAATCAATCAATGTGATACACCATATTAACAAATTGAAGGATAAAAACCATATGATCATGTCAATAGACACAGAAAAAGCTTTCAACAAAATTCAACACCCATTTGTGATAAAAACCCTCCAGAAAGTAGGCATAGAGGGAAGTTACCTCAACATAATAAAGGTCATATATGACAAACCCACAGCCAACATCATTCTCAATGGTGAGAAACTGAAACCGTTTCCTCTAAGATCAGGAACAAGACAAGGTTGTCCACTCTCACCACTGTTATTCAACATAGTTTTGAAAGTTTTAGCCACAGCAATCAGAGAAGACAAAGAAATAAAAGGAATCCAATTCAGAAAAGAAGAAGTAAAACTGTCACTGTTTGCAGATGACATGATACTATACATAGAGAATCCTAAAGATGCTACCAGAAAACTCCTAGAGCTAATCAATGAATTTGGTAAAGTAGCAGGATACAAAATTAATGCACAGAGGGCTTCCCTGGTGGCGCAGTGGTTAAGAATCCGCCTGCCAATGCAGGGGACACGGGTTCGAGCCCTGGTCCGGGAGGATCCCATGTGCCGCGGAGCAGCTAAGCCCATGCGCCACAACTACTGAGCCTGCGCTCTAGAGCCCATGAGCCACAACTACTGAAGCCCATGTGCCACAACTACTGAAGCCCGCGTGCCTAGAGCCTGTGCTCTGCAACAAGAGAAGCCACCACAATGAGAGGCCTGCGCCCCGCAACAAAGAGTAGCCCCCGCTCACTGCAACTAGAGAAAGCCTGCGTGCAGCAGCGAAGACCCAATGCAGCCAAAAATTAAATAAATGAATAAATAAATTTATAAAAAAAAAATTAATGCACAGAAATCTCTTGCATTCCTTTACACTTATGATGAAAAATCTGGAAAGGAAATTAAGGAAACACTCCCATTTACCATTGCAGCAACAAGAATAAAATACCTAGGAATAAACCTACCTAAGGAGACAAAAGACCTGTATGCAGAAAACTATAGACACTGATGAAAAAAATCAAAGACGTTACAAACAGATGGAAAGGTATATCATGTTCTTGGATTGGAAGAATCAACATTGTGAAAATGATTATATGTAAAATGTAAAATAGATATTTACATTTTACAAATGTAAAATAGATAGCTAGTGGGACGCAGCCACATGGCACAGGGAGATCAGCTTGGTGCTTTGTCTCCACCTAGAGGGGTGGGATAGAGAGGGTGGGAGGCAGATGCAAGAGGGAGGAGTTATGGGGATATATGTATATGTATAGCTGATTCACTTTTTTATAAAGCAGAAACTAACACACCATTGTAAAGCAATTATACTCCAATAAAGACGTTAAAAAAAAAAAAAAAAGCATCAGCCCATGATGGTAAACTGGAAATAAACTTAAAGAAAAAAAAGAATATTGCCTGGCATATGGTAAGCAGTTTGAAAATATTGGCTGTTATTCACAAAATCTTAAGCTGAGACTAAATTTTTTAAATTAAATTTTATTTTTAAATGTACTGTATACAAAATTTATAAAAACATTATCATTTCAAATTAGGCAAATTATAACAATGGAACAGTATTTGCTTTGTGGATTGTCTTTTATTTATGTATAAACATTATGAGTCCACAAGCATTTTGGTTGTTACAGGGCATACAGTAGTTAGAATCTGAAGGACTACATAGACAGTATTGTATTGGGCAAAACGTTCGTTCAGAAAATCCCGAACGAACTTTCTGGCCCACCAAATAGCCTTTTCCATCTCATGTAGGGATTCAGATTTAAAGAAAGGAATTCTTTTCCCTGTAGTTGAGTCTCTCATTCCCTGCAGTGCTCAATAGATGGATTGGCTTCTAAGAGGTAGGGTCAGCCTGTGGTACTTTACAAAGAGCCTCGGTGGCTTCTTGCTCATAAGAAGCAAGGCAAGTTCCTTGATGCCAGGTAAGAGGATGAATTTTCAGAAGCAACAGACCATTCCTTGTGCCCCAAGGGTCATGTAACCCCGCACACAGCACTGAAGTGTCAGTCGATGTCCAGAGAACAATCATTTGATCCTTCCCTTCAGAATAGGGCAGGACAATATCCCTGTACACATGGAGAGAAATTACTGCAGATAAGGGGAAAGGGTCAGGAAACCAGGATTATGATTATATTCTTTACTTTGGTTTAAAAAAAATACAGGGTTTTTTTTCTTCCAATGGGGAGATTTTTTGTTTGTTTTATTAGTGCTGTTATTGAACAGTGCTGTTAAAGGAGTGAATTTCTCGAGAAAGATGCAGAGTTCATTTCAATAAATATGTATTGAGCACTGAATGTACCAGGCACTGTATGAGGCCCTGGGGCTTCCCTCATGCCCTGGAGGAGCATGTAGTCCAGAGGGAAAAGAAACATGAAATAGATCATTTCAGAACAATATGAGATATTTAAAATATAGCAGGTAATTCTGATATCCACCCTGGGTTAAAAACCTCTTTAGAAACGATGTTACAGGGAAGGGATAGCACCCAGAGCTGTTTCCGTGTTCTCCTTGTGTGCTGTGAAACAGGTGGCTTTGGAGCTAATGTCTGACCAAAAAAGGCTGAAATTTATGTAAATAATACCTCAATAAGTCTGAATTAAACAAAAAGTTAATATAAGTGTTTTTCAATTAGTGAGACAGATATAAACAAGACAAGTAACTTATATTTCATCAAGTTAAAGTCTGGTGCATAAAACAGGCTGGTGTGTAAAATACTTGAGAAGTCTATCAGGGCTACTGTTTTATTAGAGGGCTGAGCAAACAAAAAGTAAACTCAAATGCTTCCTGAGTTTAGGCCTTGCCCAGCCACTTGAGAAATGCTGTTTTGGCTACAAAGGAGTAGATTAACTCAGCACCACTCGTGGAAAAACAGTTCAAAGGACTTTGCTTATCAATAGTGGCTCAGAGTATCGTACATGGCACACCAATTATGATTTGTTCCTGTCTTTTACATAGATTTTCTAGTTAACTGTAATTAGGACATTAACAAGTGTGCCTCCTTTAAAACAAAGCTAGATTTAAAAATAAATTAAGCAGTAATTCTTTTTGCTTTCCTATGGAAAACATTTAGAGAAGTTATTTAATGAGCACCTAACGAGCAGTGAGTTAAATAGCATTTGCAAAAGGCTTTCTTCTACCACCCAAAGCCATTTTTGGTGTTTCCTCTTTGGGGGCAAATAATTAGAACTAATTGTTGTCTTTGTTTCCTGTTTGGGGGACAGATAATTAGAACTAATTATTAGTTCCCTTCACCTGTCCCACCCAACCAGCAAGTCCAATTGATTCTACCTTCTTCATCACCACTGTTGGTGTCCCAGTTCAGGTCACAATTTGCCAGAATTTATCTAAACAGTCTCCTAAGTGATTCTTAACTTGACAAAATGATCTTTTACTTTAGAGGAGGATATAATAAGAATGAGAAAATAATAATACCAGAAATGAGTAGCAACTCATTGATTGCATATTATATACATCTAACTATGCTAAGCACCTTACATGCTTTGGTTCATTCAATCCTTAGAACAGTCGTACGAGGCAGTTGTGATTTCTCTCCCCATCTAAGGAGAAGAAAACTGAACCCCAGAGAGATTAAGCAATTTGTCTAAAGCCATTTGGCTATTGGTAGAGCCTCAGACATGAATCCTCTGTCTCCAAAACTTGTGCTCTTAACTACCATGCACACTCTCTGCCATATTTGCCCAAATTTCCCTTAAATAATAAAGATCCTTTGCCATATTAAACTATGTTGCATTACCAGAACAGTGCTGGGCACATAAACATTCAAGAAATTTTTTGTTTTGTTTTGTTTTGATGGACAGACTCAGGAACCCCTATGTACAGGACTGGAAGCTGGAGTATTATAATACTTCATTTATTCCACATCATTATGAAAGAGTTTTTTTTAGGTAAACCAGTTTTCTAGCTAACTGAAATTAAACTATTTAAGGATAATTTTTTTAAATTTTGATAAAATCTTTCTGAAATGTATTCCATTACTTTTTTGCCTCAGTAGTATGACAGTTCTAATTTAATATTATCCTAATGACAAAAAATATTGTTTTGACCAACAAATGTTGCATATGCTGTTTATTTAGTATTTCATCTGGGCTATGGTTTTAATTACCATCTATATGCTGAGGAAGCCCAAATCTTTGTCTCTAACTGGGATTTCTCTCCTGATCTTCAGATCCCTGTATTATATATCCACACTCCCACTTACCCTGAAAATTCATAATGAACCAAAGATCCCCAAATACACCTAGACCCCCAAATCTGTATCTCCAGAATTCCATATCTTAGTGAAAGATTACACTGTCTACCTAGTTGCTAGCCATAAACATGGGCATAATGTTTGACTCTTCCTTTTCCTTCCTTAACTACCCCCCCAATCAATCAATCAACAAAAGTCCTATTGATTTTGTCTTCTATATATCTCGCCAATCCAAAACATTCTGTCTCTGTCTTTTGCTTTATCCTGCCATTATTATGTTTGCCTAGATGATTGTAACCTTATAAATGATGCCCCTACCTATAATTTCACCACAATCTAATTTATTCTCTATACTAGAGTGAGATTACATTTTTAAAACTAGAACTCTGATTATGTCACATCCAGGTCTATAATTTTCAATAGTTCTTCACTGCTCATGGGATAAGGTTCAAAGGTCTTTAATATTGCATAAAGCCTTTGATGATCTGACCCCTTCTTGCCCTTCTGTATTTTGCCATCCCTGTTTTTACCTGTTCCTCTCATTGAGCACCACACTAGGTCATATTGAATGTTTCCCCCTCTATACATCATGTATTTTCTTGCTTCTAGGAATTTGCATGTGCTACTTGGGGAACCCCCAGAACCCTACATCTAAGGTAAGCATCTCTCACATTCACTGTCACAGCACCTATTTCTACTTGTAATATTGTGGTTAAGTACCTATTTGTTTTTGGTATCATCTTCTCCTCTGTCTTCCTCAAGACTGTTGGGTCTGGAGGATGGAATTCATGCCCCTCTTGTTCACCCTGTATCCCTAGTGCCTAACTCGGTGTCTAGAGCATAGTAGGCACTAACATATTGTAATAATTTTTTTAAATTTTAGAATAGTTTTAGGTTTACAGAAACATTACAAAGATACTACAGAAAGTTTCCTTATACTAGCACACAGTCTCCTCTATTGTTAACATCTTACATTAATATGATACATTTGTCACAATTAATGGACTGATATTGATACCAAATTTTTAACTAAAATCTATGCTTATTCAGATTTCCCTATCTTTTTAAATTGGGGTATAATTGTTTTACAATGTTGTGTTAGTTTCTACTGTACAGCGAAATGGAGTTCCCTGTGGTATACAGCAAGTTCTCATTAGTTATCTATTTTATACGTTTTAGTGTATATATGTCAATCCCAATCTCCCAATTCATCCCACTCCCCATTACCCCTTGGTGTCCATACATTTGTTCTCTACGTTTGTGTCTCTATTTCTGCCTTGCAGACAGGTACCATTTTTCTAGATTCCACATATATGCATTAATATATGATATTTGTTTTTCCCTTTCTGACTTATTTCACTCTGTATGACAGTCTCTAGGTCCATCCACATCTCTACAAATGACCCAATTTCGTTCCTTTTTAGGGCTAATATTCCATTGTATATATGTACCACATCTTCTTTATCCATTCATCTGTCGATGGGCATTGAGGTAGCTTCCATTACTTGGCTGTTGTAAATAGTGCTTCAATGAACATTGGGGTGTATGTGTCTTTTTGAATTATGGTTTTCTCTGGGTATATGCCCAGTAGTGGGATTGCTGTGTCATATGGTAAATCTATTTTTATTTTTTTAAGGAACCTCCATACTGTTCTCCATAGTGGTTGTATCAATTTACATTCCCACCAACAGTGCAAGAGGGTTCCCTTTTCTCTACACCCGCTCCAGCATTTATTGTTTGTACATTTTTTGATGACGCCATTCTGACCCATGGAAGGTGATACCTTAGTGTAGTTTTGATATTTATTTCTCTAAAACTTAGTGATGTTGAGCATTTTTTCATGTGCCTCTTGGTCATCTGTATGTCTTCTTTGGAGAAATGCCTATTTAGGTCTTCACCCATTTTTGGATTGGGTTGTTTGTTTTTTGATATTGAGCTGCATGAGCTGTTTATATATTTTGGAGATTAATCCTTTGTCCATTGATTCATTTGCAAATATTTTCTCCCATTCTGTGGGTTGTCTTTTCATCTTGTTTATGGTTTCCTTTGCTGTACAAAAGCTTTCACGTTTCATTAGGTTCCATTTATTTTTGCTTTTATTTACATTACTCTAGAAGGTGGGTCAAAAAAGATCTTGCTGTGATTTATGTCAAAGACTGTTTTGCCTGTTTTCCTCTAAGAGTTTTATAGTGTCCAGTCTTACATCTAGGTCTTTAATCCATTTTGAGTTTATTTCTGTGTGTGGTGTTAGGGAGTGTTCTAATTTCATTCTTTTACCTGTAGCTCTCCAGTTTTCCCCACACAATTTATTGAAGAGACTGTCTTTTCTCCATTGTATATTCTTGCCTCCTTTGTCATAGATTAGATGACCATAGGTGCATGGGTTTATCTCTGGGCTTTCTATCCTGTTCCATTGATCTATATTTCTGTTTTGGTGCCAGTACCATATTGTCTTGATTACGGTAGCTTTGTAGTATAGTCTGAAGTCAGGGAGCCTGATTCCTCCAACTCTGCTTTTTTTCTCAAGATTGCTTTGGCTATTCGGGGTCTTTTGTGTCTCCATACACATTTTAAGAATTTTTGTTCTAGTTCTGTGAAAAATGCCATTGGTAATTTGATAGGAATTGCACTGAATCTATAGATTGCTTTAGGTAGTATAGTTATTTTCACAGTATTGATTCTTCCAATCCAAGAACATGGTATATCTCTCCATCTGTTTATGTCATCTTTGATTTCTTTCATCAGTGTTTCATAGTTTTCTGAGTACAGGTCTTTTACCTCCTTGGGTAGGTTTATTCCTAGGTATTTCATTCTTTTTGTTGCAATGGTAAATGGGAATATTTCCTTAATTTCTCTTTCTGATCTTTCGTTGTTAGTTTATAGGAATGCAAGAGATGTCTGTGCATTAATTTTGCATCCTGCAACTTTACCAAATTCATTGATTAGTTCTAGTAGTTTTCTGGTGTCATCTTTAAGATTTTCTATGTATAGTATCAGGTCATCTGCAAACAGTGACAGTTTCACTTCTTCTTTTCCAATTTGTTTTCCTTTTCTTACTTTTTCTCCCCTGATTGCCATGGCTAAGACTTCCAAAACTGTGTTGAGTAATGGTGGCAAGAATGGTCATCCTTGGGCTTCCCTGGTGGCGCAGTGGTTGAGAATCCACCTGCCAATGCAGGGGACACGGGTTCGAGCCCTGGTCTGGGAGGATCCCACATGCCGCGGAGCAACTGGTCCCGTGAGCCACAACTACTGAGCCTGCATGTCTGGAGCCTGTGCTCTGCAGCAAGAGAGGCCGTGACAGTGAGAGGCCCATGCACAGTGATGAAGAGTGGCCCCCGCTTGCCACAACTAGAGAAAGCCCTCGCACAGAAGCAAAGACTCAACACAGCCATAAATAAATAAATAACTAAATTTATTAAAAAAAAAAAAAAAAAAAAGAATGGTCATCCTTGTCTTGTTCCTGATCTTAGAGGAAATGCTGTCAGTTTTTCACCATTGAGAATGATGTTTGCTGTGGGTCTCTCGTATATGACCTTTATTATGTTGAGGTAGTGTCCCTCTATGCCCACTTTCTGGAGAGTTTTTATCATAAATTGGTGTTGAATTTTGTCAAAAGCTTTTTATGCATCTATTGAGATGATCACATGGTTTTTATTCTTCAGTTTGTTAATGTAGTGTATCACATTGATTGATTTGCATATATTGAAGAATCCTTGCATCCCTGGGATAAATCCCACTTGATCGTGGTGTATGATCGTTTTAATGTGCTGTTGGATTCTGTTTGCTAGTATTTTGTTGAGAATTTTTGTGTCTATATTCATCAGTGATACTGCTCTGTAATTTTCGTTTTTTGTGATATCTTTGATATCTTTTGGTTTCAGGGTGATGCTGACCTCATCGAATGAGTGCATAATCATTTTTTCCTCTGCAATTTTTTGGAATAGTTTGAGAAGGATGGGTGTCAGCTCCTCTCTAAATGTTTGATAGAATTCACCTGTGAAGCCATGTGGTCCTGGACTTTTGTTTGTGGGAAGATTTTTAATCACTGTTTCAATTTCCTTACTTGTGATTGGTCTGTTCATATTTACTATTTCTTACTGGTTCAGTCTTGGAAGATTATACCTTTCTAAGAATTTGTCCATTTCTTCCAGGTTGTCCATTTTATTGGCATATAGTTGCTTGTAGTAGTCTCTTATGATGCTATGTATTTCTGTGGTGTCCATTGTAAGTTCTCTGTTTTCATTTGTAACTTTATTGATTTGAGTCCTCTCCCTCTTTTTCTTAATAAGTCTGGCTAATGGTTTATCAATTTTGTTTATCTTCTCAAAGAACAAGATTTTAGTTTTATTGATCTTTGGTGTTGTTTTCTTTTTTTCTATTTCATTTATTTCTGCTCTAATCTTTATGATTTCTTTATTTCTACTAAATTTGGGGGTTTTGTTGTTGTTCTTCTTCTTTCTCTAGTTGTTTTAAGTGTAGGGTTAGATTGTTTATTTGAGATTTTTCTTGTTTCTTGAGGTAGGATTGTATTGCTTTAAACTTCCCTCTTAGGACTGCTTTTGCTGTCCCATAGGTTTTGTGTTGTTGTGTTTTAGTTGTCATTTGTCTCTAGGTAGTTTTTGATTTCCTCTTTGATTTCTTCAGTGATCTCTTGGTTATTTAGTTGCACATTGTTTAGCCTCCATGTGTTTGTGTTTTTTACAGTTTTTTTCCTGTAATCGATTTCTAATCTCATAGCATTGTGGTCGGAAAAGATGCTTGGTACAATTTCCTATTTCTTAAATTTACCAAGGCTTGATTTGTGACCCAAGGTGTGATCTACCCTGAAGAATATTACATGTGCACTTGAGAAGAAAGTGTATTCTTCTGTTTTCAGATGGAATGTCTTATAAATATCAATTAAATCTATCTGGTTTATTGTGTCATTTAAAGCTTGTGTTTCCTTATTGATTTTCTGTCTGGATGATCTGTCCATTGGTGTAAATGAGGTGTTAAAGTCCCCCACTATTATTGTGTTACTGTCGATATCTCCTTTTATAACTGTTAACATTTGCCTTATGTATTGAGGTGCTCCTATGTTGGGTGCACATATATTTATAATTGTTATATCTTCTTGGATTGATCTCTTAATCATTATGTAGTGTCCTTCATTGTCTTTTGTAACAGCCTTTATCTTAAAGTCTATTTTATCTGATATGAGTATTGCTACTCCAGCTTTCTTTTGATTTATGTTTGCATGGAATATCCTTTTCCATCCCCTCACTTTCAGTCTGTATGTGTCCCTAGGTCTGAAATGGGTCTCTTGTAGACAGCATATATATGGTTCTTGTTTTTGTATCCATTCAGCCAGTCTGTGCCTTTTGGTTGGAGCATTTAACCCATTTACATTTAAGGTAATTATCAATATGTATGTTCCTATTACCATTTTCTTAATTTTTTTGGATTTGTTTTTGTAGGTCTTTTTCTTCTTTTGTGTTTTCCACTTAGAGAAGTTCCTTTAGCATTTGTTGTAGAGCTGGTTTGGTGGTGCTGAATTCTCTTAGCTTTTGCTTGTCTGTAAAGCTTTTGATTTCTCTGTTGAATCTGAATGAGATCCTTGCTGGGTAGAGTAATCTTAGTTGTAGGTTTTTCCCTTTCATCACTTTAAATGTGTCCTGCCACTCCCTTCTGGCCTGCAGGGTTTCTGCTGAAAAATCAGCTGATAACCTTATGGGGATTCCCTTGCATGTTATTTGTTGCTTTCCCTTGCTGCTTTTAATATTTTTTCTTTGTATTTAGTTTTTGATTGTTTGATTAACATGTGTTTCAGCATGTTTCTCCTCGGTTTTATCCTGTATGGGACTCTCTGCACTTCCTGAACTTGATTGACTATTTCCTTTCCCATGTTAGGGAAGTTTTCAACTATAATCGCTTCAAATATTTTCTCAGACCCTTTCTCTTTCTCTTCTTCTTCTGGGACCCCTATAATTCGAATGTTGGTGCGTTTAATGTTGTCCCAGAGGTCTCTGAGAGTGTTCTCAATTCTTTTCGTTCTTTATTCTGCTCTGCAGCAGTTATTTCCACCATTCTATCTTGCAGCTCACTTATCCATTCTTCTGCCTCAGTTATTCTGCTATTGATTCCTTCTAGAGTATTTTTATTTTCAGTTATTGTGTTGTTCATCACTGTTTGTTCTTTAGTTCTTCTAGGTCTTTGTTAAACGTTTCTTGTATTTTCTCCCTTCTGGTTCTGAGATTTTAGATCACCTTTACTATCATTACTCAGGTAGACTGCTTATTTCCTCGTCATTTGTTTGGGCTTATGGTTTTTTACTTTGCTCCATCATCTGCAACATATTTCTCTGTATTGTCATTTTGTTTAGCTTACTGTGTTTGGGGTCTCCTTTCTGCAGGCTGCAGGATCATAGTTCCTCTTCTGGTGTCTGCCCCCAGTGGGTGAGCTTGGTCCAGTAGCTTGTGTAGGCTTCCTGGAGCGGGGGACTGGTACCTGTGTTCTGGTGGGTGGAGCTGGATCTTGTCCCTCTGATGGGCAGGGCCATGTCTGGTGATGTGTTTTGTGGTGTTTGTGAGCTTAGTATGACTTTAGGCAGCCTTTCTGCTAATGGGTGGAGTTGTGTTCCTGTCTTGCTATTTGTTTGCTGTGAGGCCTCCAGCAGTGGAGTTTGCTGGGCGTTGGGTGGAGCTGGGTCTTGATGTTGAGATGGGGACCTCTAGGAGAGCTCTTGCTGATTAATATTCCCTGGGACTGGTAGTTCTCTGTTGGTCCAACATCCTGGACTCAGCTCTCCCACCTCAGAGACTCAGGCCCAAACCTTGTCCAGAGCACAAAGACCCTGCAAGCCACATGGCACAGAAGGAAAGGAAAAAAAAAAAAACTGAACAAACAAAACCCCAAGACTAATGGTAAAAGCAAAACCAAACACAGACACACACACACACACACACACACACACACACACACACACAGAGAGAGAAAACAAAAAAGAAGAGAGCAACTGAACAAATAAACGAACCCAAAAATGAAAACAAACACTAAAAACTAAACTAACAAAAATAAAAAACAAAAACAAGTCAGAAGCAGAAAGCAAACTCTAGGTAGGTCTCTGGACCTGCTGTGGGCACTGTGGGGCCAGCTCAGACTCTGACCTGGCCCAACTTCTGTGTGTACTTGCCCCCAACGTCCACAGCCTCAATTGTGGGAAAGCTCATCTTTTCAGATATTCCACAGATGCAGGGTTTACCAAGCCGATTGTGGGGATTTAATCAGCCCCCCCTGCGGCTGCATAGAGAGATTTCCCTTCCTCTTCTTTGGTCACACCACCCCTGGAGTTCAGCTTTTGTTCTGGCCCCACCAAAACCAAAGCATGTGGTTTTGGTATGTGGGCCACCCTCAGGCGTCTGTTCTCCCCCCAGGCAAGAGGGTGAGAAAGCAGCAGCTGATTTGGGTTCACTGGCTCACTCAGGCTGGGGAGAAGGAGGGATTGCAGTCATAACTGGGTTCTGCAGTGAGTGCCTGCAATGGCAGAGGCCAGCAGGAAGTTATAACAGCCTGAGGCATGCTGTGCACTCTCCTAGGGAAGTTGGTCCCAGATTGCAGGACCCTTGGCAATGGAGGGCTGCAGAGGCTCCCAGGAAGGTGTGGGCAGTGACCTGTGCTTGGTCTCAGGATGCTTGGTTGCAGTGGTGGCAGTGGTAGCCACCGCGCCCACCTCTGGGGTCCGAGGTAGCAGCCGTGGCTCGCACCCACCTGGAGCTCATTTAGGCAGTGCCCTGCTGTCTGTGAGCACACAGAGAAAGACATTCCTATGGTGGGCCCATCCTTCTATTTGAGCACCCCACAACAATGGTCACTTACTCTCTGGTAGGCCCAGACTTCTTCCCAAACTCCCTCAGCTGTGGCACACTAGCCGCCTCAGGCTGTCTTCATGCAGCCAATCCCAGTCCTCTCCCTGGGGTCTGACTTCCGAAGCCTGAGCCTCAGCACCCAGCCCCAACCCACCCTGGTGTGCAAACAAGAATCTCAGGCCGGGGAGTGCTGGTCGACACTGATCCTCTGGACAGGATTCTCTCTGCTTTGCCCTCCGTACCCCTGTTGCTGCACTTTCCTCTGAGGCTCCAAAGCTCCCCCTGTCCCCGCCAGTGAGGAGGCTTCCCAGCATGTGGAAGCTTTTCCTACCTTCACAATAAAGTGAAGCACAATAAAACAAGGTATGCTTGTATGTCCAGCCTGTATTTAAGGGGTAAAGAGTTATGCTCCACCTCCTTGAGGGCAGAGTATCTACAGAAATTATTTGGAATTCTTTTGTGTGAAAGATTTATGTACACTTATTCATGTATTCAGTCATTTATTTATATCAGTATGGAGTCATGGATATTTATTTTATACTTTGAGTTATTATCCAATAATACTTTATTTATTTTGTTACTCAAATTGTTCTGCTTTGACCATCAGGAGCTCCTGTGTTTATTTGATATATCCCCAGTTGTTTGTCTTTTGAGCACTTCCTTACTTTCTGGCACAAGAAGACAGAGCAGGCTTACCTTGTATATTTCCTGCCCAAACACTAGAATCAGCCATTTTTCCAAGGAGCACTGGTTCCTTTAACTGGAGAATGTATTTGAAACCATGATCTGGGCTCTGGGTGGGCACTAACAGTTTTTAATTGAAATTTGGGTTTGTTTTTAAAAGACCCAAATGTACAAAGAATAATATACATTCCCACCACTCAAAATGAACACATTTTTCCTCTTTATTTTGCTTTTTAATAAATAAAACATTCATAAAAGTGAAGGCCATTTTCCCACTCCCCAATCCTAAAACACTCCCTCTTTTCCCAGAAACAACCACAATCATAAGTTGACATGTAGAAATTTTTTTCAAGCATGCATGAAATATTTACAGAAATAGCTATGTATTAAAGAAAATACTGGCAAAACTCACAACAAACAAAAGTCCAGCCACCAGATGGCTTTAGAGGTGAATTCTACCAAACATTTAGAGAAGAGTTGACACCTATCCTTCTCAAACTATTCCAAAAAATTGCAGAGGAAAAAATGCTTCTGCACTCATTCGATGAGGCCAGCATCACTCTGATACCAAAACTAGACAAATATATCACACAAAAAGAAAATTACAGGCCAATATCACTGATGAACATAGATGCAAAAACCTCAATGAAATATTAGCAAATTGAAGCCAACAGTACACTAAAAGGATCATTTACCATACTCAAGTGGAATTTATCCCAGGGATGCAAGGATGGTTCAGTATCCACAAACCAATCAGTGCGATATACCACATTAACAAGTTGAAGAATAAAAACCATATGATTGAGAGGGGCAAGAGACAAGATGGCAGAGCAGAAGAAATTGAGTTCATCTCCTCTCATGAAAAAAACAAAATCACAACTAACTACTGAACAACCATCAACAAAAAAGACTTGAACCTACCGAAAAAGATATTCTACACCCAAAGACAAAGAAGAAGCCACAATGAGATGATAGGAGGGGTGCTTTTGCAATATAATCAAATCCCATACCTGCCAGATGGGTGACCCACAAACTAGAAAATAATTATATTGCAGAGGTTCTCCCACAGGAGTGAGAGTTGTGAGCCCCACATTATGCTCCTCACCCTGGGGGTCTGGCATCAGGTGGAGGAGCCTCCAAAACATCTGCTGTTGAAAGCCAGTGGAGCTTGAATGCAGGAGCTCCACAGAACTGGGGGAAACAGAGACTCCACTCTTGGAGGTCACACACAAGGCTTCACATGCATTGGGACCCAGAGCAAAGCAGTGACTCCATAGAAGCCTGGGCCAGACATATCTGCATTTCTTGGAGGGTCTTCTGACATATGAGGAGTGGTCATGGCTCACTGTGGGGGCAAGGGCACTAGTGGTAGAGGCCCCAGGGAATATTCATTGGTGTGGGCTCTCCTGGAGGACACCATTTTGGCACGAGATCTGGCCCCATGCAACAGCCTGCAGGCTGCAGTGCCAAACAACCATGCTCAGGCCAAACAACCAACAGGGTGGGAACACAGCCCCATCCATCAGCAGACAGGCTGCCTAAAGTCATTCTGAGCCCACTGCCAGCTCTCAACACACCCCTTGACACAGCCCTTCCCACCAAAGGGATAAGACCCAGCTCCACCCACCAGTGGGCAGGCACCAGTTCCTCCCACCAGGAAGCCTGCACACCTTCTAGACCAGTGTCACTCACCAGGGGGCAGACACCAAAAGAAAAAGGAACTACAGTCCTGCAGCCTGAGGAACAGAGACCACAAACAGAGAAAGTTAGACAAAATGAGATGGCAGAGAAAGATGTTCCAGATGAAGGAACAAGATAAAAAAAACCTCAGAAGAACAGCTAATTTAAGTAGAGATATGCAATCTACCTGAAAAAGAATTCAGAGTAATGATAGTAAGATGATCCAAGATCTCGGGAAAAGGAATGGAGGCACAGACTGAAAGGATACAGGAAATGTTTAATAAAGAGCTAAAAGCTTTAAAGAACAAACAAACAGAGATGAACAGTATATATTCAACACCCATTTATGATAAAAACTCTCCAGAAAGTGGGCATATAGGAAACATACCTCAACATAATAAAGGCTGTATATGACAAACCCACAGCTAACATCATACTGAACAGTGAAAAGCTGAAAGTATTTCCTCTAAGATCAGGAACAAGACAAGGATGTCCACTCTCACCACTTTTATTCAACATAGTTTTGGAAGTCCGAGCCAGGGCAATCAGAGAAGAAAAAAAATAAAAGGAATCCAAATTGGAAAAGAAGAAATAAAACCAACTTGGTTTGCAGATGACATGATATTATACATAGAAAATCCTAAAGATGCTACCAGAAAACTACTAGAGCTCATGAATGAATTCAGTAAATTTGCAGAATACAAACTTAATACACAGAAATCTGTTGCATTTCTATACACTAACAATGAAAGATAAGAAAGAGAAATTAAGGAAATAATCCCATTTACCATCACATCAAAAAGAATAAAATACCTAGATATAAATCTACCCAAGGAGGCAAAAGGCCTGTACTCTGAAAACTATAAGATGCTGATGAAAGAAATTGAAGATGAGGACTTCCCTGGTGGTGCAGTGGCCAATGCAGGGAACATGGGTTCGATCCCTGGTCTGGGAAGATCCCACAGTCCACAGAGAAACTAAGCCTACAAGCCACAACTACTGAGCTTGTGTGCCACAACTACTGAAGCCTGCATGCCTAGAGTCCGTGGTCTGCAGCAAGAAAAGCCACCACAATGAGAAACCCGTGCACCACAATGAAGAGTAGCCCCCACTCGCTGCAACTAGGGAAAGCCTGTGCACAGCAACAAAGACCCAACACAGTCAAAAATAAATTAATTAATTTTTAAAAAAAAGAAATGAAAAATGACACAAACAGATGGAAAGACATACTATGTTCTTGGATTAGAAGAATGAATATTGTCAAAATGACTATACGACCCAAGGCAATCTACAGATAATGCAATCCCTATTCAATTACCAATGGCATTTTTCACAGGACTAGAACAAAAGAGTTTTTAATTTATAGGGAAACACAAAAGACCCCAAATAGCCAAAGTAATCTTGAGAAAGAAAAACAGAGCTGGAGAATCAGGCTCCCTGACTTCAGACTATACTACAAAGCTACAGTCATCAAGACAGTATGGTACTGGCAGAAAAACAGAAATGTAGATCAATGGAACAGGATAGAAAGCCCAGAAATAAACCCACTCACCTATGGTCAATTAATCTATTGACAAAGGAGGTAAGAATATATAGTGGAGAAAAGGCAGCCTCTTCAATAAGTGGTGTTGGGAAAACTGGACAGCTACATGCAAAAGAATGAAAAAGAATGTTAGGACATTCTCTAACACCATACACAAAAATAAACTCAAAATGGATTAAAGACCTAAATGTAAGGCCAGATACTATAAAACTCTTAGAGGAAAACATAGGCAAAACACTTGACGACACAAATTGCAGCAATATCTTTTTGTATCCACCTCCTAGAAAAATGAAAATAAAAACAAAAATAAACAAATGGGGAACTAATTTTGCACAGCAAAGGAAAGCAAAAACAAAATCAAAAGACATCCCACAGAATTGGAGAAAATATTTGCAAATGAAGCGACTGACAAGGGATTAATCTCCAAAATATGCTCATGCAGCTCAATATCAAAAAAACAAACAGCCCAATCAAAAATGGGCAGAAGATCTAAATAGACATTTCTCTGTAGTAGACATACAGATGTCCAAAAGGCACATGAAAAGATGCTCAACATCACTAATTATTAATGAAATACAAAACTACAATGAGGTATCACCTCAGACTGGTCAGAATGGCCATCATCAAAAAGTTGACAAACAATAAATGCTGGTGAGAGTGTGGAAAAAAGGTAAATCTTGTCCACTGTTGGGAATGTAAATTGGTGTATCCAGTGTGGAAAACAGTATAGCACTTTCTCAAAAAAATAAAAATATTACTACCATATGAGCCAGCAATTCCACTCCTGGGTATGTTTCCAAAAAAAAATGAAAACACTAAAAGATACATGCACTCCAATATCATAGCAGCATTATTTACAGTTGCCAAGATATGGAAGCAACTAAAGTGTCCATCAACAGATGAGTGGGTACAAAGGATGTGGTATATATACACAATGGAATACTACTCAGCCATAAAAAAAGAACAAGATTTTGCTATTTGCAACAACATGGATGGACTTGAAGGGTATTATGCTAAGTGAAATAAGTCAGAGAATAACATAATGCATGATATCACTTATATATGGAAGCTAAAAAAGAAATCTAGTAAGTATAGCAAAAAGAAACAGACTCACAGATATAGAGAACAAGCTAGTGGTTACCAGTGGGGTGAGGGATGGCGGAGGGGCAAGAGACAAGTAGGGGATTAAGAGATACAAACTACTATATATATAATAAATAAGCTACAAGGATATATTGTATAGAACAGGGAATATATCCAATATTTTACAATAAGTATAAATGGAGTATAACCTTTAAAAATTGTGAATCACTATGTTGTACATCTGAAACTTATGTAATATTGTAAATCATCTATACCTCAATTTTTTAAAAAAGCAAAAAGACTGGCTTTTGTTTAGGCCGAGTTTCCGTATTCCCTGGGCTGTTCTAGTGGGTAATTGTGTCTCTGCTGTAAGCCATTTGTCCACACATTTAGTACCTTACCTTGTTGTTGCAGCTAGCATTCCGTTTGTCTCTCTCTCATGAGGTAACTTCATTCTGCTATTGCTTCCAGCCACTCTCTCTTCTCTTGTCTGTTTCTTCACATCTCATACCAATTTGCTGCTTTGTAGGCAGCTTCTGGTGTCCTTCCTTGTTGGAAGATCAATAACTTGATATAGTGGATTTTGTGAAAGTATATTGTAAACTGAAATGTGCTAAACAATTATATAATTACACTGTTTTATTCACGGAGCCCCCCAAAATGGGGCCGGGGGCATATCATTCATTTGTTTGGAGTACTTGCTCTTTGTCAGCTATTTTTTAGCTTAGAGACATTACCAGTTGCTTTTAGTTATTTTTTGAGTTGTACTTCTGGAAGGTTGAGGCTGCCAGATTTAAGACAATTTGCTATCTGGAAATCAGAATAGTTAATTTAATGGTTCTTCATTTTTATCTTTCATACAAATACTGTTCTTCAAAATATAGGAACAGTATCCAAAATAGGGGAAAAGTTTACTATTGAAGGGATTGCTCGTGAAACTAACAATTTCTCCAGCAAGTGACTTAAAATGAGAGACTAATTGTGTAATTATAAAGTGAAAGGCTTTAGCTATAATTGCCATCCATTGAATTGTATTGCTGTGTGGGCAGTTCAGCTGGTAAAGTTCTGGGTGCATAGCACCTTATCTGCTTACTAAGGTAAGCAGAAATTTGGGGGTTGGGGTTTCCAGCCCCATTAACAGTAAATATATCTAATTTCTTCCACAGCTTACATTTACTTTGACAAAGGCAAATTTGGAAGCAATTACTTGAGAACCATTTGTATAACACCTGGATAATCAAAACAGGCACAATGAAGCACTTCCTGAGGTAAGTATTTATGGTTTCCTGGATGAGCACTCTGAAATGGAGAAACTTCCTTAACAATTAGTATAATATTTCTGTTCACCATTTGTGATCCTATAACCAGTTCTCTAGGACTGCATAAAATAGCATTGTATTTTGGCTAAGAACAATTTGGCCATAAGGTTCCTCTGCCAACTCTATACCCATACTGATGCTAAGAGAGAGCACTTACAAGTAGGAGATTACAAGAGATTATAAAAGAATATAGGCACAAAACCATGGGGCAGACACACTTTGATGCCTTGTGTTTCTAAAGCCCTAAGGTTCAGGTTTGAGGCGTTAGTAGTCAAGGAATCAATATAATTTGTGTAGAATCATTTTCCTAAAAAAAGTAATTTTAAATATAGATTTTGGTTGGCTGGCCAACCCATACAGGCATTTTCAAATGTTCATTTTTGGTGAAAAATATATGTTCTCAGGTTTTGCTTTTCCTGCCTCAGTGATGCCTCTTAAATCTGCATTAATTTTTGGTTCCCTGAAGATTGTGCTGTATAGGGTACGATATATGTTTGTGTGTTTTAGAGTGATCATTTTTTGTTTTGAAAGCCATTTAGCTGGACCTATAGTTATAATTATTTTCAAGAGTATTGACTGTCATTCACAATTCTATAAATAAAATTCTCAGAGAAATTTTACATTATATTAAAACATGACAAAATAAAGTTAATTTGGTCCTGAAAGTTAGAAAATAAGACACACTTTCTAGAATATTGAGTTTCTTTCCTGAAAGATGGTGGCCTACCTATATTGCATATTCTTGTCCCTTGTTCTGGCTATTTTCTCTAAGAAAATAATTAGTGGGTTTACTTCTTTTAGGAAGTGATTTAATTCTTTCAGTGGCTGCAATTTAAGATTTTCTTTTTCCCACTGGTTTTCATTGCATTGTTATTTCTGGAGCATCTAGGTCATTTTGGGTGGGATTCACTATGTTTTGGTGTAGCTACTGGTGTTTTACAATTCAATCTTAGAATTGTGAAAACCTCTCAGAAGGTCACTATTAAACCATTTACAGGCATTAACATTTGTTTTATTATACAGAATACTCCTCAGCCTGTTTATCTCAGATGTGTAAAAAGATAGTATTTGAAAAATCACTAGGTCATTTACCAGCAAAGTATTTAACTCGATACACTTTTGGTTGCCATGACATTAACCTATCTGTTTACACACTCATGAAAAATTGGTATCTATAAATCCCCCTTGAGTGTAAACGTGGTGTTTTTTATCTGTAGAATCGCGTTAACAGAGAGCTTTAGTGTTAGCTGAAGCTTAGAAGTCAGGAGCTCCTTTTGTAAAAGGGGAGGTGGTAGTGGTGAAGTTTGTGCCAAGACTTGTACTACTGAATTTCTTCTTCAGTGTTTTTGTTTTAGAAAAACTTGAGTGAGCTCAAAACCAGCCATTTTAGGAGAAATAGTAGCATTTGTTTCTGTTAGTTTTTGTTAAATTGAATAGGTGCAACACTATGTTTAATAGAGATTATATTTTTAATTGAATTTGTATTTGATGATTTAAAACTGATATAGTGAAAAATCTACCACTCTAATTTCACACAGAGCAGCACCAAGGGTAATGGAACTGGCATATCCCTATCAGTTATATGTTCTGATACAAATTTTTCTCTTTTAACTTGGCACATTTGTTTTATAAATATTACTTAACATTGATAATTTGTGTGAAACTGAAGCTAGCATAATAAATTACACATCAAGAGAGAAACTTGAGGATTTTCATTGACCATTGGTTTTGAAATAATAACAGGAAACTCAATCATTTTAAAAAATATTTATTTATTATTATTATTATTATTTTTTTGGCTGCATCAGGTCTTAGTTGTGGCATTCCGTTGTGGTGCATGAGCTCAGTAGTTGTGGTGCATGGCTTAGTTGCCCAGCAGCATGTGGGATCTTAGTTCCCCAACCAGGGATTGAACCCGCGTCCCCTGCATTGGAAGGCGAATTCTCTACCACTGGACCACCAGAGAAGTCCCAAAATTCAATCATTGTTTCTCCTTAGTTGGTTATTGCTTTTGGCTTTAATTTTTGTTTTTAATGCTTTTTATTGTTATAACTTGTGTGTATTCATTATATGTTAATGTTTGTGGTAATTGGAGGGATAGGAGGGCAAGGAGTAATAATTCTGCATTACAGGCACTATCAGATAATTTAGGTTGCCTTCTATTCTCTGTAGTCCATTCCCACAATTTGGCAATCTTTTCATTCGAACCAAAGAGGAGGTTATATAAATATAACTTGAACAAATCAGGTGTTAATTCCTGAGCTCAGCAAATACATTATGTAGAATAAGGAGTTGACTTTCACTGAGAAGAATCAGCATCATTTAAAAAGCCCACAGAGTTATTAATCTGTCAACTTCTGAGTTGCTCTAGAATGAGCAACTTCTGAGGCCATGTACAGCCTCAGAAGAAGTGAAGTTAATCTTAAAGAAACCAGGTGTGGGGAAAAATGGATTTTAATCCACATTTAAGATACATGGAACCCATACTCTTCTCTTTCTAACTCCCTGCTACCATCACATATATTAATGGTGTAACTACTCAGAGCTTAAGGGAGTAGAAAAAACATTACATAAGATATTAGAAATAAATGCTACAGGATTAGTACACCCAGCTGAAGGGTGTGTTTTAAATTGACAGTAGATATGGGATATTGGATAAGTACCCCACAGTCACCCAATATGACTTTAGCCATGATCTGCATTAAAAGAATACAGGGATAAAACTGAGAAGAAAGTGTCTATGTGTGATCAGAAAAAGAGGGGACACTTTTTGAGCCCTAAATATAACTGAGGCTTAGAGTTTAGCTTGTTTAATGTATTTCATTAATTTCAACTCAATTATTGTTTATAACAGAGAGGACCTAACAGTTGTATTAAGATCTTTTCCTTTGCTAGGATTTAGTTATTGAAATTAAATGCTTTTAAGGTCATCAAAACATTATTAATTTTGAATTTTTCTAATAAAGGGGATAAGTCACCCCATATAAATAATTCCTTCCAACTATTTCAGCCACAAGATCTCAGTTTCTTGGCCATGGACTTCACTGCATACTTTCCTTCCTTAGGCAGAAGACAGGAAATGAAACCATCTGCCAAACTCAAGCCTCCATGGGAGAAACTGAGATATAACGCAGACTTGTACCCAAGTCCTGGCTGTGAAACAGTAAAGGGGAAAACAATGTTTTACTACTGTGATTAGGTAAATAAAGGCTTCCAATTAGCAAAAAAATATGTAAATGGGGTTTTATAAGTCATTCACACTTGATTAATATCTTGGTCCACTGATTCATTTAGAAAGCGTTTAGTGCTAGTGATAATTCCAGTACTATGCCACATTTTAATTTTTATTTTCTCTTCATAACAATTGTAATAAAATAAGAATTAATACCCCGTTTACAGCACAGGGCAAGAAAGCTTAGCAAAGTTAAGAAACTCATCTAAGGGCACACAGATATTTGAATGCAGGCCTATCTGACTTCAAAGTTTTTTTCTCATAATTTTTGCATCATGGTACTGTGTACCTGTCGTGAGGTGTTCTGGGTGATACAGAAGTGAATATGAGGTGGCCTTTGCTCCAAAGTAACATACCACTTGGCAACGAGATGAAGTCATGCATACAAAATTAAGTTGTAAGAAGAAATGTGATTGGTGACATGTTACAGCTGTTTTGTGATGGGACTATTCAGGGAAGGCTTCACTGAGGTGATGTTGAAGGAAAGAGACAGAGGATGTAACAGGTGGAGAAGGTCCTAAGAACAAAGCCTGAGAAAGTGTGACCAGCTGCCACAAGCAGCAGGTGGTCCAGGTTTGTTGGCTGTAGACCCCGTTTAGGGAGAGTAGAAGATAAGTTGCAAAGATGAAGTTGGGGGCAGCTCTTGGACACGTTTGCAAGCATGGCATAAAACAGCCCAGAAGCATGGTAACACTTTCACCCAGACCTAATGTAGACCTTAAAGAGAAGGGTGAGTCAGACAAAAAATCTTTTTCCCTTACAACGTGTGTCTAGCCTTATCTTAGAGCCAGATATCTAGTCCATTCCCTTCAGCTTACAAATGAGAGGGCAGAGCCGCAGAGAAACAAAGTAGCTTGTCCACAGTCACACAGCTCATAATGGCAAATTGAGGCTAGACCTGAAGTCAGACTTCAGACACTTTCCTATTTAATCAAGTAGTATTTCCATTCACCACCAACTAATTTCCACTGCATTTGAAGGGCTGAAGGTGCAGGGTCATGTAGTTATTCCAGAATTTGACTATCATTGCTTGAGACATTGACTGAGCTTATTTATAAGATGTAGAAGCGAAGTCCTGAAAAGGGATAGATTTATGGTACATTTGAATACCTCTCTCACTGTAGACTGGTACTTTTAGCCGTAGTTTTCTCTTTTTTAGGACACACACATACACACCACGTATGTATATACATAGATAAATATACATATGTATACATACATATATGTGTGTGTATGTATACACGCTATATATACACACATACACATGTACATGTATGTTTACACATACATGTATTTTAAATTATTTTGTTTCCTGCATAAAAACAAACAAAAATTTTTTCCACACCCTTGTTGAAATATGTTAACCTGAATAGTTTTCTAGGCAATTTCCTGTAGGAGCCTGCCATGAGAGATTTTTTTGGGAACTTGAGTATTGGCTTCCCAGCTCTCCTGCCTCTGACCTGAATGTCTATTTCCTTTCCTGGGTTAGGGAAGTTTTGAGCTCTTATATCTTCAAATATATTCTCTGTCACTTTCTCTCTCTTTTCTCCTTCTGGGACCACTATAATGTGAATGTTAGTATGCTTGATGTTGTCACACAGGTCTCAAACTGTCCTCATTTTTTTATTCTTTTTTCTTTTTTTTCTGTTCAGCTTCAGTGATTTCCACTACTCTGTTTCCAGCTAGCTGATCTGTTCCTGTGTATCAACTAAGCTACTATTGATTCCTTCTAGTGTATTTCTTATTTTAGTTATTGTATTCTTCATATCTGTTTGGTCCTTCTTAGTATTTTCTAAATCTTTGTTAAAAACTTCTAATTTCTCAATCTGTTCATCCAATCTTCTACCACATTCTTTGAACACCTTTACAGTCGTTACCTTGAACTCTTTATCAGGTAGATTGTTTATCTCTGCTTCACTTAGTTCTTGGGTTTTATCTTGTTCCTTTGTTTGGAAGATATTTCTCTGTCACCTCATTTTGCCTAATTTGCTGTTTTTATTTCTATATATTTGGTAGGTTGGTTATGTTTTCCAACCTTGGAGAAGTGGCCTTTTGTAGAAAATGTCTTATGTGTCCCAGCAGCACACTCACCTCTCGTCACCAGTGCTATATGCTCTTGGGGTGCCCCCTATGTGGACTGTGTGGGTCCTTCTACTGTGGTGGGCTGAATACTGTGGATGGCCTGGTAGGCATAGCTGTTCCCACCCCCTCCCCTGCCTCAGTCATTTGGTTGCCAGGCCTGCTTTGTGCAGAAACTGCTGGCAGCTGGTGGACAGGGTTGGGTCACAAGGCAGCTGGGTGTAGTGCCTTGGGGGGTCCAGGGGCTAGTGCTGGCCCATTGGTGGGTGGACCTGGGATCCAGTGTTTGTGGGGTTGGGGGTCTTGGATCGAGTGTTGGCTTGCTGGTGGACAGAGCCAGTCCATGATGCATCTCACTGAATGTCCTGGAGTGTCCCCAAATGCTTTCAGCCCATTGGTGAGTGGGGCTGGATCCCAGGATAGCTGGCTGAGGGGTCCAAGGTGTCTCAGAACTGGTGTCAGCCTGAGGTAGACAGAGCCAGGTCCTGGGTTCTCTGGCTGCACAGCCCTGGGGGTCCTGGAGCTGGTGTTGACCCGCTGGTGGGGAAATCTGGGGCCTGGGGTGGTCCTGGGGTGGTATCTCCATGCTACTGGGTGAGGGTGGTTCCTGACACAGCTGGCTATAGGATCTGGGGTATCCCAAAGCTATTATAGGCCCACTGGCAAGTGGGGCTAGATCCTGGAGTGGCTGGCTAAGGAGCCCAAGGTGTCCCAGAACTGTTGTTGGCCTGTTTGTGGGTCAGCTGGGTTCTGACATGGCAGGCTGTGGGGGGACTGTGGTGGTCCTGAGAGTGGTATCCACCCACTGGTGGGTGGGGCCAGGGCCCAGGGGATCCCAGGGCTGGTGCCTGCCCTCGGGTGGCTGAGGCCAGGTCCTGGGGTCTCAGGCTGCAGGACCCGGGGTCCTAGAGCTGGTGTTGGCCTGCTGGTGGGTAGAGCTGAGACCCTGGGGTCCCAGGGCTCGTGCCGGTGCCCTGGTGTATGAGACCAGGTCCTGGGCCCTCTGGTGGACAGGGCCATATCTCAGGGTGCCTGTGGGCTTAGGGGGTCTTAAGGCAGTAGTCCTGTTGATAGGTGGGACTGTGTTCCTGCCCAGCTAGTTGCTTGGCCTGAGGCGTCCCAGTACTGGTGCTGACAGGCCTGTGGGTGGGGCCAGGTCTCAGAGCTAATAAGCTCCAGGGAGGATTCCAAAATGGCACTTGTCAGCACAAATGTCCCTGTGGTAGAACACGCTCCCCAAAATTGTTGCTGCCAGTGTCTGTGTCCCCAGGTTGAGCTCTAGTTGCCTCCTGCCTATCCAGGAGGCTCTCCAAGACCGGCAGGTGGGTCTGACCTAGGCTCCTTTCAAATAACTATTTCTGCCCTGGTTCCCAGAGTGTGTGAGATTTTGTGTGCACCCTTTAAGAGTGAAGTCTCTATTTCCCACAACACTCTGAGTCTCCCGACTGGTCTTCAAACCTAAACCTTCTGGAGGCTCATCTTCCCAGTGCAGGTCCCCTGGACTGGGGAGCCTGATGCTGTGCTTGGACCCTTTGCTCCTTGGGGAGAACCTCTGCAATTGTGATTATTCTGTCATTTGTGGGTCGCCTGCCCAGGAGTCTTGACTGTACCTCATCTCCGCCCCTCCTACCCGTCTTGCTGTGGTTCCTTCTTTATATCTTTAGTTGTAGAAGATTTTTTCTGCTAGTCGTCTGGTCTTTCTTATCAGTTGTTGCTCTGTAAAGAGTTGTAATTTTGGTGTGCTGTGGGAGGAGGTGAGCTCAGGGTCTTCCTACTCTACCATCTTGGTCATTGCCCCTGTCTAAATGCTTCTTAAATGTCAAAGCATAATGTGTTTGCTGCTTCCCTTATAAATAAGTTAATGTATTATCCAAGTAGAAAAAACCTGAATTTTAAAAATAAATCTTGGAAAGTGTATGTATTTAATCATTAAATTTTTATTTGAATAGTGATGTCATTAGTAATTTAAGAGAAACTTGTCTCCTATTCTTTGAAAGGAAAAGGATAAACCATTAATTTATTTATTATTTTAGTTGTACCACAGTCAGCTATTGCTCTCTAATCCCTCATATGAAATTTCCCTGGAATTAAAAATAGTGCCCTTTACTATAGCAATAGAATTTGGAATAATATCTATCCATGATAGATTTATACGCACTACCTTTGAAAAGCAGCATGATCTCTTCAGATAAAGAATGATGGAAAAGGGGGGACTTCCTAAGTGATCCAGCTGTTGGGACTCCGTGCTTCCACTGCAGGAGGCGTGGATTCGATCCCTGGTCGGGGAACTAAGATCCCACATGCCACGCGACCAAAAAAAAAAAAAAAAAAAAAAGATGGAAAAGACCAGGGGCTCCACACTGCCTCATCACTGCTCAATGTGGAGAAATAATCTTGTTTTTCTAGAGGCCCACAAATGGTTTCTTTGTATGATTTCACATTTCCAGTTCATGTATCAAGTCCTCTGTGGCCTCTTTTCCTAGTAGGATGTTCATTATTTAGAGGGGCCCATTTACTAGGCCAAATACCTGTTGACAAGTTAATTTCCAATTGACTGCCAGTGCCCCTAATTAGGAACTTCAATAGAGCAGCTAAAATTTTTTAAAATGTCATTTTAGAAAGTACATGAAATGCTGGAAACATTGAGCAGTCTGCTGTTCTTTATGGCCGTTTAGATGAAAAGTGTTCTGTTTAGGAAAGTTGATTTGATCCAAGAACTGTGATTATTTTGTATGTATCCTTCCTCACCAATAGTGTACTTCTTGTTTATTACAGGATTTCTTCAAGCAAGAATTAACTTTCATTAACAAATTCATTGAAACTGTTCAAAATAAGCCACTTTTCTCTTACTATTCCAAAAGAAGATGTCAGAGTCACAAATTTAAGATGATGGAGTAGTGTTGTACTACAGGTACCCACACCCCCTCACCCCAGAGGCAGGAGACTACATGGTCCTAGGTGCATCTCCTGTTTCAGAGGCCTCATCCCTGCTGAATGGATTCCTCTAACAAAGAAGCACAAGACAGGAGCTCACTTTTATTTGGTAGCAGAAATATGATTCATTTTGAATAATTTATTTATATTGGGTGGCTATTCTTGCGCCAGCTAGAGGATGAATGTTAAATGATAAAAGTGATCATAATTGCCTTATGGAAGGACACTGCTGTGAACTCAGCATAAACTTCACTCTGCAGCATATCAGTAAATGGCAGTAACAGAAAATGTTGGAAATAGAACGTGTGTAAGTAGCTCTTTTTATTAAATCAGATTCTTTCAGTGCTTAAGCAAGGCATTCATCTTCGGAAACTACAGTGGCTCCTTTGGAACACAATCAAAAAGCTATGATTGAAAAAACAGAAACAAACACAAAAAAACTGCCGTCTATGCATATAGTTATTTAAAATAGGATATGGTGGGGATTCCTCGGTGGTCCAGTGGTTAGGACTCCACACTTTCACTGTGGAGGGCCCTGGTTCAATCCCTGATTTGGGGAACTAAGATCCAGCAAGCCACGCAGCACAGCAAAAAAAAAAAAAAAAACAAAACAAAACAAAAAAACCCAAAACCAACCAAATGAACAAAAAACACACATGTAAAAAAAATAAGAGATGGTGATCAGTATTTTCTCATTGTAGTCTTGAGAATTTGATTGTTGTTCCTACAAAATGTAGCAGATCTTTTCAATAGTGATTTGCGAATCTTCCATCAGAAATAAGAAAACTAAGTCTAGTGTTATGATGAATAAAAGCAAAATATTCCTCTAAATAAAACTAAGATTATTGGTTTGATGATTCAGGCTAGGAGATAAAAACAAAACAAGCACAGCTATAAACCCTCTGAACATAGGGTTCAGATGGTGGAGAGAGTGTGGCAGTAATTCTTCTTCTAAGAATAGGAACAGAAGGATAGGATTAAAGAAAGCAAATGGGATCTGCTACACAGGTACATCTGAGATGCCTTCACTCCAGGCATGTGGTCAGAAACATAAAGGAGATAAAGGAAATTAAAAGGAGGAAAAGTACTATAAATCCAAAAGTTCCTATTCCTAAACTCAGATTGGAAAGGGACACACTTTTCCTCCCTTTCTCCCTCCTTCCCTTCCTTCCTTCCTTTCTTTCTTTTTTCCTAAACCAACTACTGATTAGCTTTAAAGCTTTAAAGATTCATTTCTTAATTTCTTCCTTTAAGGGTAAACATGCCAAACCAATTTAACATTCTCCCCAAATATTTAATCATTTTGATTGTTCTCTGGACCTTAAGCAGTTTTCCCACAAATTGAGGCACTTAAATAGGTCCAAACATTTAAGAAGTGATCTCTTGGTAGCACCTGATGGTGAAGAACAGCCATCCTGAGATGCTTATATGGAGGTTTTGCTGATCTGGTCCTTTCATGAGAAAGCAAATTGGGTACTTGTTCTCTCATCAAAATCAGGCTTCCAAAGTAAGGGGTAGTGCTGGTATTTCCATCTCTGACCATGCCTTACATTTACGATCTAAGTGCAAAATAAATTGTATCTGTCAAGGCATTGTTTGATCTGATGATCTGGCTTGAAAAAATATAATACATAGCATAGAAAGAAAGTACAGTGCCTAGCATAACAAGCTGGTTTTTAATGAAATATTTGTGGGCATTTTGGCCCATTACAAAAACAAGGAAAAAATCAAAATATATCCTGGATAATAAATAACATTATCAGGACACTCGCCCAGAAATTATGAAAGGGTAAGGAAGCAGTGTATAAATGTCAGTTCACAATTGAAATGAGCATTTCTCTTTCATGATTTGTGTTATTGTTTCTGTGATTATGTGAGAGGGTTGTGATACACCTCACAGAGCAGTGAGCCCTAAGAAATGATACATCATCTCTAACCCCTCACTGTGGATTTCCACTGGGTTTCCCTGTCTTTGACAGTGTGAATACCCTCAGGGGAACTGAAGAAAAGAAAAAAGAAAAGCATAGAACATGATGTCTTTTCTCTCCTTTTATATAAGACTGTCTTGATGCAAAACAATTCCCCAGGCATTTTCTTCTCATATGCAAGGAGGCCAGTGGGAGAAATTTTAGATGGGCTATAAGTCACTCTACATCTGGATGCTTCCTGACATCTAGGATGACACCTCTAGGTCTCAAGCCACATCTTTGTATAGATCTGATGAAGAAGTTGCATAGGGGAAACTTCCTGTAGTTTAATTTAATTGGCTTGTACCCTAAGTAGGCTGAATACAAAAATACTCCTTAAACAGTAATTAGAACCTTTATCTCTAGGACGATTTAGTACTACAAGAACCTGATTATTATGGAGTCCTAATGCATAGACTTAAAAGAGGCTTCATTTGAGAAGCTGGCCCACATACTGGGCAAACTTTACTGGAATTTGCACATGGGTACCATAAGGGCAGATATCATGGAAAGATTTACCCCTGACTTGTAATAGGATTAATGCCAACCAGTTATTAATATCATTACCATTTGGCTGATAACAAGTTGACAAGGATATTGCTCAATCTTTTCTTCTGTCATAGCTATCCAATAGTTGGAAGAACGGAAAACTTTTTCCAAGAGACTATGTTGTGGTTTTGTAAAATTTCTCACTCATCTAATTAAAATGTTCCATTAATTATTTTCTGCGTTACTTTTTTTTGGAAGCTGATAATCTAAATCCTAACAGATCTTAGAACATATTTGACTAAAATAGTTGAATTTCAGACTTCACAACACAGTAAATCCATTTTTTGTCTTTCAGCAGAATATGACTTCACATAGAAACTTCATATGTACTTTTGTAATGATTTTTGGTGATCATTTTATACATTTTAATTGTAGTTATAACTTTCTTTTTAAATAAAATAATATATACATATTAAAAAAAGAAAATATACTTAACCAGAAAAGAAAATTAAAATTACTCACAATTCCATTACCCAGAAAAACCACTGTTAATCTTTTTGTTGTATATCCTGCCAGTCTTTTTCTCCTTGTTTATATATCATTAAATTTTTTGTTTTATTTACTAAAGAAAAAAATTTATTATTCCACACATGTTCTTTTTGAACATTTTTCTATTTGATAAGCATATTATGGGCATTTTATGTTATTACTCCAGAATACAATTCTAATGCCTACAAAGGATTCTACCACATTTTAGTGTAAAAATTTAGTTACTTATATGTTTCCTCCATTCCCTGTGCATTTAAAAAATTTTTTTTAAACATATTTTTTTTTAACATCTTTATTGGAGTATAATTGCTTTACAGTAGTGTGTTAGTTGCTGCTTTATAACAAAGTGAATCAGCTATACATATACATATATCCCCATATCTCCTCCCTCTTACATCTCCCTCCCACCTTCCCTATCCCACCCCTCTAGGTGGTCACAAAGCACCAAGCTGATCTCTCTGCACTATGTGGCTGCTTCCCACTAGCTATCTGTTTTACATTTGGTAGTGTATATAAGTCCATGCCACTCTCTCACTTCATCCCAGCTTACCCTTCCTCCTCCCATGTCCCCAAGTCCATTCTCTACATCTGCATCTTTATTCCTGTCCTGCCCCTAGGTTCTTCAGAACCATTTTTTTTAAGATTCCATATATATGTGTTAGCATACGGTGTTTTTTTTCTCTTTCTGACTTACTTCACTCTGTATGACAGACTCTACGTCCATCCACCTCACTACAAGTAACACAATTTTGTTTCTTTTTATGGCTGAGTAATAATCCATTGTATATATGTGCCACATGGACACTTACGTTGCTTCCATGTCCTGGCTATTGTAAATAGAGCTGTAGTGAACACTGTGGTACATGACTCTTTTTGAATTATGGTTTTCTCAGGGTGTATGCCCAGTAGTGGGATTGCTGGGTCATATGGTATTTCTATTTCTAGTTTTTTTAAGGAACCTCCATAGTGTTCTCCATAGTGGCTGTATCAATTTATATTCCCACCAACAGTACAATGTAAATTTTCTCCACACCCTCTCCAGCATTTATTGTTTGTAGATTTTTTGATGATGGCCATTCTGACTGGTGTGAGGTGATACCTCATTGTAGTTTTGATTTGCATTTCTCTAATGATTAGTGATGTTGAGCATCCTTTCATGTATTTGTTGGCAATCTGTATATCTTCTTTGGAGAAATGTCTATTTAGGTCTTCTGCCCATTTTTGGATTGGGTTGTTTGTTTTTTTGATATTGAGCTGCATGAGCTGCTTGTAAATTTTGGAGATTAATCCCTTGTCAGTTGCTTCATTTGCAAATATTTTCTCCCATTCTGAGGGTTGTCTTTTCTTCTTGTTTATGTTTTCCTTTGTTGTGCAAAAACTTTTAAGTTTCATTAGGTCCCATTTGTTTTTATTTCCATTTCTGTAGGAGGTGGGTCAAAAAGGATCTTGCTGTGATTTATGTCATAGAGTGTTCTGTCTATGTTTTCCTCTAAGAGTTTTACAGTGTCTGGTCTTACATTTAGGTCTTTAATCCATTTATTTGTCATTCTTCCTTTGCTGCTTTTAATATTTTTTCTTTGTATTTAACTTTTGATAGTTTGATTAATATCTGTCTTAGCATGTTTCTCCTTGGATTCATCCTGTATGGGACTCTCCGTGCTTCCTGGACTTGACTATTTCCTTCCCCATATTAGGGAAGTTTTCAACTATAATCTCTTCAAATATTTTCTCAGTCCCTTTCTTTATCTCTTCTTCTTCTGGGACCCCTATAATTCTAATGTTGGTGCATTTAATGTTGCCCCAGAGGTCTCTGAGACTGTCCTCAATTCTTTTCATTCTTTTTTCTTTATTCTGCTCTGTGGTAGTTATTTCCACTATTTTATCTTCCAGATCACTTACCTGTTCTTCCTCCTCAGTTATTCTGCTATTGATTCCTTCTAGAGAATTTTTAATTCCATTTATTGTGTTGTTCATCATTGTTTGTTTGCTCTTTAGTTCTTCTAGGTCTTTGTTAAACATTTCTTGTATTTTCTCCATCCCATTTCCAGGATTTTGGATATCTTTACTATCATTACTCTGAAATCTTTTTCAGGTAGACTGCCTATTTCTTCTTCATTTTTTTGGTCTGGTGGGTTTTTACCTTTTTCTTTCATCTGCTGTGTGTCTCTCTGTCTTCTCATTTTGCTTAACTTACTGTGTTTGGGGTCTCCTTTTCACAGGCTGCAGGTTCATAGTTCCCATTGATTTTGGTGTCTGCCCCCAGTGGCTAAAGTTGGTTCAGTGGCTTGTGTAGGCTTCCTGGTGGAGGGGACTGGTGCCTGTGTTCTGGTGGATGAGGCTGGATCTTGTCTTTCTGGTGGGCAAGACTGCATCTGATGGTGTGTTTTGGGGTGTCTGTGACCTTATTATATTTTAGGCAGCCTCTCTGTTAGTGGGTGGGGGTGTGTTCCTGTCCTGCTCATTGTTAGGCATAGGGTGTCCAGCACTGTAGTTTGTTGGTTGTTGAGTGGAGCTGGGTCTTAGCGTTGAGATGGACATCTCTGGGAGAGCTTTCACTGTTTGATATTACGTGGAGCTGGTAGGTCTCTGGTGGACCAGTGTCCTGAACTCGGGTCTCCCACCTCAGAGGCACAGACCTGACACCTGGCTGGAGCACCAAGAACCTGTCAGCCACACTGCTCCGAAGAAAAGGGAGAAAAAAAAAAGAAAGAAAAAAATAAAATAAAGTTATTAAAATAAAAAATACTAAAAATAAAAAAATTAAAAAGTAATAAAAGAAAGAAGAGAGCAACCAAACGAATAAACAAATCCACCAATGATAACAAGCACTAAAAAGTATACTAAAAAAAATTTTTAAAAAACAAAAAATAAACGGACAGACAGAACCCTAGAACAAATGGTAAAAGCAAAGCTATACAGACAAAATCACACAAAGAAGCATACACATACACACAAAAAGAGAAAAAGGAAAAAAAAAAATATATATATATATATATTAAAAAGAAAAAGGGGAGAGAGCAACCAAATCAATAAGCAGATCTACCAATAATAATAAACTCTAAATACTAAACTAAGATAAACATAAAACCAGAAACAAATTAGATGCAGAAAGCAAACTCCAAGTCTACAGTTGCTCCCAACGTCCACCACCTCAATTTTGGGATGATTCATTGTCTACTCAGGTATTCCAGAGACACAGGGTACATCAAATTGATTATGGAGATTTAATCTGCTGCTCCTGAGGCTGCTGGGAGAGATTTCCCTTTCTCTTCTTTGTTCACACAACTCCTGGGGTTCAGCTTTGGATTTGGCTTGACCTTTGTGTGTAGGACACCTGAGGGCGTCTGTTCTTCGCTCAGGCAGGACAGGGTTAAAGTAGCAGCTGATTAGGGTGCTCTGGTTCACTCAGGCCGGGGAGGAGGGAAGGGTATACAATGTGGGGTGAGCCTGTGGCGGCAGTGGCCGGCGTGACGTTGCACCAGCCTGAGACACGCCGTGTGTTCTCCCAGGGAAGTTGTTCCTGGATCACAGGACTCTGGCAGTGGTGGGCTGCACTGGCTCTCAGGAGGGGAGATGTGGATAGTGACCTGTGCTTGCACACAGGCTTCTTGGTGGCTGCAGCAGCAGCCTTAGTGTTTCATGCCCATCTCTTGTGTCCTCACTGATAGCCACGGCGCACACCCATTTCTGGAGCTTGTTTAGGTGGTGCTCTGAATCCCCTCTCCTCATGCAACCCGAAACAATGGTCTCTTGCCTCTTAGGCAGTTCCAGACTTTTTCCCAGACTCCCTCCCGGCTAGGTGTGGTGCACTAGGCCTCTTCAGGCTGTGTTCACACAGCCAATCCCAGTCCTCTCCCTGGGATCTGACCTCCGAAGCTGGAGCCTCAGCTCCCAGCCCCCACCCGCCCTGGCAGCTGAGCAGACAAGCCTCTCAGGCTGGTGAGTGCTGGTCAGCACTGATCCTCTGTGCAGGAATCTCTCTGCTTTGCCCTCTGCACCCCTGTTGCTGTGCTCTCCTCTGTGGCTCTGAAGCTTTCCCCCCTCCCCATCTCCACCAGTGAAGGGTCTTCCTAGTGTGTGGAATCTTTTCCTCCTTCACAGCTCCCTCCCAGAGGTGCAGGTCCCATCCTTATTCTTTGTCTCTGTTTTTCCTTTTTTCTTTTGCCCTACCGAGGTATGTTGGGAGTTTCTTGCCTTTTGGGAAGTTTGAGATCTTCTGCCAGCATTCAGTAGGTGTTCTGTAGGAGTTGTTCCACATGTAGATGTTTTCCTGCTCTATTTGTGGGGAGGAAGGTGATCTCCATGTCTTACTCCTCTGCCATCTTGAAGGTCTCTGTCCCAGTGCATTTATATGATATAGACTGTACTTTTGTATAAGTCAGTTGGAATTGTTATTTTTAACACAGGCTGTTCAAGATATTGGAGCCAGAGCAATTGAACAAGGAACACAATCAAGGTTTTGGTTCAAATTCAGGAATTAATCACATCATTGAGGATATTAGTTAACTACACAAATTCATCTTAATGGCCCTGGATCACCTTATGTTAGAGCTGGGGGGAATTAGTGAACATATGAGAAAAAGAAATATCTTTTAGAAATGACACCAATAGGAAGTAATATAAATAATTCTGCCTTCTAGGAAAATAATTCTGCCTTCTAGGAAAACTCTAGTATTCAGAGAAGATGGGTTGAATATAAGTTCCTGGATGATAAGTCCTCTTTACTTCTATAGCTTGAGTCATTTTGAGATGCTGAGCAATCCCATGAAGTAGTAGACACTCACATATTAAAAACTAAAAGTTGGCATAAAACACAAATTCACATGTGCCAGAGGCATTGTAAATAAGTGCATGATTGGTGACCATATACTTTATAGTTTGTTAAGGTATTATTGGAGTGAGATAGGGTGTGCAATCAAGAAAACTTTGTTTAGCAGGAGTCAAGAACAAACTTGTCAAGAGGTGGAGTTTTTGGAAGGTTTAAATCAGAGAATGTTGAAGAACCAAAGGTCAACATGCTTGTTCAGCGAACTGTTGTGGAGACATTCTGGCACATCCAAGAAGTACTGGGATTGGTCAGCAGAGAAGATAGGTGGCCACAAAACAAAGTCCTCAAAGAGGACAACAGTACTGAAAGGAAAGCAGAGGGAAGGGGGAAAAAAATGGGAGCAGGGGAAGAAATAACACAGAAGCCAAAAATAAGACACTAAGGAGAAGCTGGAAGTGAATTGGGGCTGGCTGAGAGGCTGTTCGTGGGGGCAGAAGATGGGAGATGCCACAGCATGCCCTTTCCCTGTGTCTATGGGGGACAGCTTCTAAAACACAAGGGTTCTGTTTTCGAGGTACTGATTTGCTTTGAAAAAGAAAGGATCCCTGTGCTTCACTCTCAATTTGTTGGTGTGTCAAATTTACTAGAATAGGGCATTCTGGAGCTTGCAGTCATAGTAAGTGTGTGCTTACAGACCTTGGGCTTCCCTCCCAATGATGGGCTTTGTAGCTACCTCAAATAAAATAACATGGGGTTAGAATAATGAAATATGCTTGTAAACCCAGAAGTCTAATGGTTGATTTTCTTCTGGGCTTGTTTGCTTGCTGGTGGTGTCTGCTTTCTATTCTCTTACAGCGTTCTATTGGAAGAGTGCTATCTTTTGTTTTTGACAGAATGCTGATCCAGGTGTGCCTGTATTTTTACTGTAAATTTTTGTGGCGTTGCCTGAAATTTGTAATGAGAAAGCTGACTGGAAGATGTGAACTGCAACGGATCTGTTACAATACCAAGCCTGGAGCTTCTAGAACTATGAAAATCGGTAAGCACGAAACAAAGCAGTAAGCAAAATGTAGGCTTTCTGGGATTGAGGATACACTGTTATTTTTCAGTATAGTAATTGTAAACCACTTGTAAAAGATAATTTTTGAATGGCTTTTTAAATCATCTCTTTTCCAGAAACATCACTGAGGGATTCAAAAAGTAAGGTAAGTAAAATTGTTCCTATATTTTTCAGCAACTTTTCAATTGAAGACTTACCTCCATCATCAAAAAGTAAAAATTTTAAGAAACAAAAATATACTTTTGGCTACGAATACTAATGCAAACTGAGAAGAATGAATTGTTTTCCCATCACAAACCACTGTGCTTTTTACATGAGAGCAGCCACTCAAGAATTTCTAGGCAGATTTATGACGCACATATTATTTCATTGATGAGTTAATCCTTTTTTATACCTCTTTCCAAATCATAAAATAAATATTCCTTGAAAATAAGATCAGTGGTAACTCTCTGGTATTTCATCAATATCCAAATCATTTAACTTTATACTCAAGATTTTCCAAGAAAATCAAAGAAGCCACTATGCTAGCATTTATAGCACATAGTTAAGCATCCACATAAGAAAGAAAAATCTGCTTCTCAAGATTCTTGAATATTTAATTTAATTTTGGCATCCTTAGGACTATATCCCCCATGTACTTCACACAGTCATAGACATAATGCCCATTAACAATGGAAGCCATGTGTGGTGAGTGAGAAAATGAAAATATAATATTTCTAGGTAAGTAGTTTAAAACAGATGAAGATGGTAAAAAAAACTTACATATTTTTGTTTTATGTTAATTACCTTAATCAGAAAAATTGTACTACCCCCACTGTGAAAATATCAAACTTACTAGAATTCAAATACTACATCAATTTTTGCCTTTAGTTTAGTTTCTTATCTTCATATAGAAGCTTTAAACAAATATTTGAGGCCCCTATTTAAATATACCCCACTTAAGACACCAGTGTTCATGACAAAACAACTGATTAAAACATGTTTTCCAGCTACTGCAGACTTCAGTGAGTGTTCATCCTGATGCTATTGAAAAAACTATAGAAGACATTATGGAACTGAAAAAAATTAACGCTGACATAAATCCACAGTAAGAATATGTTTATTATGTTGTAAATATAAAACAGAAGTCACATGCCACATATTTACTATTTCTAAATACTCTCTCTCTAACTACGGTCTCACACGCTCTTTCTCTCTCTCTCTCTTCCCTGACCCAAATAATCATCTGCATGTTGTGACTTTCAGATGAAAAATAAAGAAAAAAGATACCTTTTTCATATTTGTAAATAGCAGCAGCTTTGTACTTCTGTTGTGATTTATGCTTATGCTTCTGAGATGCAGTGAATGTAAGAAATCTGGTGGATGCCTCTGATATCAGAAGGTGAAATAAAGGGAGCCCATTCATCAACAGTCGCTCCATATGATGCCTGTGTTTTACATTAACAGTAAATGTTCAAATTGTAAATGTGCCTGAGCTGATTCTGCTCCATGAAGAATATTTCTTCATTTCATGACAGGCTGATAATCTTGGAGACAGTTTCTACCTGCTTGTGAAGAAGACAGGCATGTGTGGGAGAGAGAAATGGTTTTTATATGAAGACTTTAGAACTTTGTAATTTAGTCATCTCATCTTGGAAGTAATAAAATGCATTTGGTGATGTACATGACATTTAAAATTAGCTTTATATTTTCCATTGTGTACAGGAATTTTTCTGTAAAATTTTAGGCTAAGGATATTGGGTAGAATAAATTCTGTTTGCAGATATATTCAGATAAAGTTTAGGTAAGTAACAAACTGTCTTTTAGATGTGCATACTTAAGAACTTCAGATGTTATCACTAAAGAAAGCTTTATTTGCCAAAGATGAGACGCTGTAGTCAAAGGGAATTTCAGAGTGCACTTTGCATAGGTCTGTATCTTGAAGGGATTCTAGTACTAGGTGATTGAGGCTCATCACAAAACTCCATTTCCATGTAGTCTCCATAGTATTCTTCTGTAGAAACTTCAGCTAATTAGCTGCCTTTTCTTTATTCAGCCATTAAATGTGATTTAATTATACAGTAAATGTCTTTTTGAAATCTTCTGACATATTTTATTTCTCTGGGAAGCTGGTAGGAATGAAATTCATTTTAAATTAAGTTGAACCAAAAATTTATGATTACAATTAGGCATGAGAGATATATTAGACCTATAATCATATTTAGAGATTGGGTTAGATTTAATAGCAAATCTTTTCTGTCTCTTTTATGAAAGTTATATATTTCATTCAAAAGTGTTTCCTTACCATCTATTCTTTTGATTTCCTTTAGGGAGAAAAAAACACTTATAGGTAGTAGATTATGTTTTTTAAAGCTCAATATGGATTTTAGTGTGGTTTTTTTCCAGGTTGACATTGACAAAATGTGATTTTTTTTTTAATTGAATAATTTTCTGGAAAAAAATCAAGAGATAGAGAGGGCTGGAGGAAATACCTTGTAATTTATCAAGCCATTACCACTATTAACCTTACTTTGTTTTATACATATTTTTCAGGTGCCACTTACAGTGGTGGTAAGAATTACTACAGTCAAATTGAATTGGGTCTTTTGTTTTCTTCTTTTTTATTTCTCCCACTCCCTTCTTTCCCTCAAAATTAACTCTCTTCTCAGTCCTGTGTTGATTTTTTGGGTGACGAGTACCACTGTGCTTTTTTCCTAAATATCTGATTTAGTTTTTTTTTAATTGAACATTCAATTTTATTTAAGTTTAGTATTCTGGGTTATCTGACACTGCCTTCTATGTTTGGAGTAAGCATACAATCCTAAAACTAAAATTTTTCTATTGTCCCCAACTTTAGACTTAACCTCTATACATCTCATCCCCCCCAAAAAAGATGATTATGACACTGTCATTGTGATTATGGTGATCCCCCAACTCCAACAAAAAATGCTTAAATTTAGTGAGTGAATTAGAAGTTGGAGTATATTGAACAGTAACTCTTAGGCTGAATCATATGAAATTGCTATTGTTGAATCACAAAAGTGAATAACTCTAAAGAAATTAGCAGGAAAAAATAAACATGAAATACTACCTTTAGATTTAAAAATGCCATCAAATGAGTACAGGAAGATAATTTATGTAACAGTAGTTTATAGGAAAAAAGGATCTTGGTGATTATTTAGCCACCTGTTTAATAAACTTGTAATGTTATGTGATTGCTTAAAGAGACCCTATTTTACTTTCTGCGTTGTAGGAGAAAAAAACAGCATTCAGATCACAGGAAGTAATGATCCTCTCTATGTCATGCTTGCCAGATTCTTTTTTGTTCCAGTGATACGTTTTAAGGGGACTGTTAATCATACAAACTGTGCATTCAAGAAGACTGAGCAAGATAGTAAAACATCTGAAAACCATGTCCCATGAGAAGGAATTGAAGGAAGAGTGGAGTTTTTTTTTTTTTTTTGGTTGTTTTTTTTTTTAACCCTGGAGATGAGACTAGAAGAAAGAATTCTTCCTGTCTTAAAATGAATAGGCATGGCAGGGAAAAGTGGAAATGAATTTGCTCTGAGAACAGCGTTTGAACCACTTGGTAATAAAGAAAGCAGATTCTGTTTCAGCATAAGAATAGGCATTCAGACAAGTAGAGCAGTCAGAATGGAATGGGAAATTTTGTAAAGTACTGAGTTCTTTCTCTTGCCATTGCCTTATCTGTCAGGGGTGCTCTGCAAGCAGAGGTATTTTTATTGTTGTTGTTTTTATTTGTTTCAAAATTTTTCTTACCCCTAAGCCCCTGAGGGCTATTTATCTCTCTCTCACTGACACCTCCCCCCACACACCCTTTTGAAGTGTTTCTGATATATCTACCTAAGGGAGCTAAATGATCCCTAAGAAACCATGATCACCTATATTTTCTACATCTTTCAAGTCACTTACATAAACAGCTCCCTTGTTTTTAAGCCATATTATTGCAATTTGGCTTAAGAAAAGGCTGGAATGAGAGGTAAATTTTAGCCAAGTTCCACAACTGTCCATGTGGAGCTTCAGTTAAAAATTGTGCTTCTATTAGATAGATCCTATATGAGCAATTTCCAAATATTATATAAATATGAAAAGTCCTATTGTGCATACATCAAGTGAACAAATGCCAGAGAATGTGGTTTTTTTCCCTCATGTGTGTTTCTTCTATTTTTTAACACGTTAGGTTGGGAATCTCTCTTCAAGCTTGCCTTCTGCAAATTGTTGGGTACAGAAACCTTATTGCAGATGTGGAAAAACTGCGCAGAGAACCCTATGACTCTGATAATCCCCAACATGAAGAAATGCTTTTGAAGGTTAGTCCTTGAACACATTTCAGTTCTTCGCTTAGGTCAGCTAATGTTTGCCAAGCTCCTGCTATGTGCTAGGCACTGCTCTGGACATGGCGGGGCACAAAGGTGAATACGACATGGACACTGAACTAATTGGTAAAGCCTACATTTTCTTGCTGGTTCAGATGTTGGAGGTAAATTGTTCAATAGAAAATTCATGTGAGAAGTTAAATATAAAGCCAATTTTCATTTGGAATCTGAGAAAGCATCAGAGGTGATTTCTATGGCCTCTCACATTTGGCTCAAGTTTAGATTGTTTAACTGTGTTGAAAGCCAATAGGAGAAATAGAATTTGTCAAAGAGTGACCTAGGATTTCCATTTATGACTTTTAATAGACATCAAAGAAGATGAAGTTGGTTTCTGCTTCCACAATAGCTCCCTGGGGAAATTACCCAAGATCTTAATGCTGATTATTTATTCATGTAACTTGAGTATTAGAAGAGTAAGTAAGGGTTTACATATGGTGTATTAAAGCTGTTTGAAGAATAATATGCAGTTATAAATACTCCTTCCTGGCTATCAAACAAAACCTTAAAAATCTGATCTGATCTGATAGTGTATTATGACACATCAATAAAACTTTAAAAAATTAAGACAAAAAATATTAAGACAAACCTTTAGAACTACTCATTTGAAATGTTTTATAAATTCATTTCTGAAAATAGATGCTTCTTAGGATGGAATGCTTCTTTGTCCTTTCCTAGAATTCAAAAAGGCAGTAATGAAATTGGAGTAATACATTTGTTTAGCTGCCTTAATTTTATTTTATTGAAAGATGTAAATAGAAGCTGCCATTTAAAAAATGTATCCTGTTGTGTTTTTGTGTGGAGTGTGTATTTTTGTGTATGTAGGTAGTTAAGCAGATGATTCATTTGTCTCTACTAATTAGTGCTAGACCTGATGTCAATCATTAAAATTAAAGAGGCCTCATTCTTACCAATGGTTTCTTCTTCCCTTTCTCCTCTGCTTAATTTTAGCCAACCTACTGGCTGAGCTTCATCTCTTTGATTGCTTTTTTCTTTATGTTCTGATAGAGATAGTCAAGTTTAATAAAACGAACTCAAGGTGGGAAATAAGAGGTGATGAAAGAGAAAAGAGGTGTTATAATTAACAGACTGGCCACAGCTCCTGAACAATTCATTAAAATGGCTGAAATGCGCTCTGAATCAATGACATTTGGGTACCCGCTATATGTCATCTTAGTTGATCTGTTGTATGTGTGCTGGTACGTAGGTTTTCAACAAATATGATTGAATGCATGAATTATTGAAGTCATTAGATACAGGTCAAGAACTTTTATGATATGACTTTTACCTGTGGTCACAATTTGAGTATGTAGGTATTATTTTTTATAGTCACAGCTATAAGAGGTAGGCAAGGTGACAGTTATCTTTATTTTTTTCATCATTAACTTTATTTAAAAAACATTTTTTATTGAGGTACAGTTGGTGTACAATATTATATGTTTCAGGTTATACAACATAGTGATTCATAATTTTTAAAGGTTATACTCCATTTATACTTATAAAATATTGGATATATTTCCTGTGCTATACAAATTATCCTTGTAGCTTATTTTATACATAGTTGTTTGTACCTCTTAATCCCCTACCCCTGTCTTGACCCTCCATGCTTCCCTCTCCCAATTGCTAACCACTAGTTTGTTCTCTATATCTGTGAGTCTATTTCTTTTTTGTTTTATTTACTAGTTTGTTTTATTTTTTTAGGTTCCATATATAAGTGATATCATGCAGTATTTGTCTTTATCTGTCTGACTTATTTCACTTAGCATAATACCTCCAAGTCCATCCATGTTGCTGCAAATGGTAAAATTTTATTCTTTTTAGGGCTGAATATATATACCACCATTGTATATATACACCACATATTCTTTTTTATAAAAATAAATTTATTCATTTATTTATTTTTGGCTGCATTGGGTCTTCGTTGCTGCGTGCGGGCTTTCTCTAGTTGCAGCGAGCAGGGGCTACTCTTCATTGTGGTGCATGGGTGTCTCATTGCGGTGGCTTCTCTTGTTGTGGGGCATGGGTTCTAGGTGCATGGGCTTCAGTAGTTGTGGCACACGGGGTCAGTAGTTGTGGCTCATGGGCTCTAGAGCACAGGCTCAGTAGCTGTGGCACATGGGCTTAGGTGCTCCGCAGCATGTGGGATCTTCCCCGACCAAGGCTCGAACCCTTGTCCCCTGCATTGGCAGGCAGATTCTTAACTACTGCACCACCAGGGATGTCCCTATAACCACATATTCTTTATCCATTTATCTGCTGATGGACACTTAGGTTGCTTCCATATCCTGGCAACTGTAAATAATGCTGCTATGAACATTGGGGTGCATGTATCCTTTCAAAATAGTGTTTTCAAGTTTTTCAAATATATACCCAGGAGTGGAATTGCTGGCTCATATAGTAGCTTTATTTTTAGTTTTCTGAAGCTGCCATACTATTCTCCACAGTGACTGCACCAATTTATATTACCACCAACAGTGTACAAAGGCTCCCTTTTCTCCACATCCTCATCAACATTTGTTATTTGTGGTCTTTCTGATGATAGCCATTTTGACAGGCATGAGGTGATATCTCACTGTGGTTTTGACTTGCATTTCTCTGATGATTAATGATGTTGAGCATCTTTTCAGTGCCTGTTGGCCAAATTTATGTCCTCTTAGGAAAAATGTCTATTCAGGTCTTCTGCCTATTTTTTAATTGGGTTTTTTTTTTATGTTTTATTTTTATTGAAGTATAGTTGATTTACAATGTTGTGTTAGTTTCTGGTGTACAGCAAAGTGATTCAGTTTCATATATATATGTATACACACACACGTATATATATATTCTTTTCCATTGTGGTTTATTACAGGGTATTGAATATAGCAGAAAGAACTTGTTTATCCATTCCATATATGATAGTTTGCATCTGCTAATCCCAAACTCCCAATCAATCCCTCCCCTACCACAATCTGTTCTCTATGTCTGTGAATCTGTTTCTGTTTTATAAATAAGTTCATTTGTGTCATATTTTAGATTCCACATATAAGTGATATCATATGGTATTTGTCTTTCTCTGTCTGACTTACTTCACTTAGTATGATAATCTCTAGGTGCATCCATGTTGCTGCAAATAGCATTATTTCATTCTTTTTTATGGCTGAGTTGTATTCTGTCTTTATCCACTCATCTGTCAATGGACATTTAGGTTGCTTCTGTATCTTGGCTGTTGTAAATATTGCTATTGCTATTGCTATTGCTTGGCTGTTGTAAATATTGCTATGAACATTGGGGTTCATGTATCTTTTTGAATTATAATTTTGTCCAGATATATGCCCAGGAGTGGGATTACTGGATCATAGGGCAACTCTATTTTTAGTTTTTTGAGGAACCTCCACACTGTTTTCCAAGGTGGCTGCACCAGTTTACGTTCCCGGCAACAGTGTAGGAGGGTTCCCTTTCCTCCACACCCTCTCCAGCATTTGTTATTTGTAAAGGTTTTAATGATGGCCATTCTGACTGGTGTAAGGTGATACCTCATTGTAGTTTTGATTTGCATTTCTCTAGTAATTAGCGATGTTGAGCATCTTTTCATGTGCCTATTGCCCATCTGTATGTCTTCCTTGGAGAAATGTCTGTTTAGATCTTCTGCTCATTTTTTGGTTGGGATGTTTGTTGTTTTGTCATTGAGTTGTATGAGCTGTTTGTATATTTTGGAAATTGAGCCCTTGTCAGTCACATTGTTTGAAAATATTTTCTCCCAGTACATAGGTTGTCTTTTCATTTTGTTTATGGTTTCCTTTTTTGGGCAAAGCTTATAAGTTTGATTATCCCCATTTATTTATTTTTGCTTTTACTTTTATTGCCTTGGGAGACTGCTGGTACTGGACTTATGTTTGTTGAGAGTTTTTTTTATTACTGATTCAATTTCATTACTGGCAATTGATCTGTTCACATTTTCTATTTCTTCCTCATTCAGTCCTGGGAGATCGTACATTTCTAAGAATTTGTCCATTTCTTCTAGGTTGTTCATTTTATTGGCATACAGTTATTCATAGTAGTCTCTTATGATTCTTTATATTTCTGTGGTGTCAGTTTTAATTACTCCTACTTCATTTCTGATTTTATTGATTTGGGCTCCTTCTCTTTTTTTCTTGGTGAATCTGGCTAAAGGTTTATCTATTTGTTTATCTTTTCAAAATCCAGCTCTTAGTTTAATTGATCTTTTCTATTGTTTCTTTAGACTCTATTTCATTTATTTCTGCTCTGATCATTATAATTTTTTTCCCTCCTACTAACTTTGGATTTTATTTGTTCTTTCTCTAGTTCTTTTGGTATAAGGTTGTTTATTTGAGATTTTTCTTGTTTCCTGAGGTAAACTTGTATTGCTATAAACTTTCCTCTTAGAACTGCTTTTGCTGCATCATGTAGATTTTGGTTCATTGGGTTTTCATTTTCATTTGTCTCCAGGTACTTTTTAATTTCCTCCTCTATTTCTTCAGTGATCCATTGGTTGTTCAGTAGCATATTGTTTAGTCTCCCTGTGTTTGTGTTTGTTGCAGTTTTTTTCTTGTAGTTGATTTCTAGTCTCATAGCATTGTGGTTGGAAAAGATGCTTGATATGATTTCAATTTTCTGAAATTTACTGGGGCTTGTTGTGTGCTCAGCATGTGATCTATCCTAGAGAATGTTCCATGTGCGCTCAAAAGGAATGTGTATTCTGCTACTTTTGGATGGAATGCATTGTGTGTGTGTGTGTGTGTGTGTATATATACACATACATACACATATGTGGATGTATATATACATACATACGTATATATATATACATATGCATATATATAAAGTCCATGTGTCTAATGTGTCTTTTAAGGCCAGTGTTTCCTTATTGATTTTCTGTCTGGGATCTGTCCATTGATGTAAATGGGGTGTTAAAGTTCCCTACTATTATTGTGTTACTGTCAATTTCTCCCTTTACATTGTTAATATTTACTTTATGTATCTAGGTGCTCTTATGTTGGGTGCAAATATATTTACAGTTGTTATATCTTATTCTTGGATTGATCTCTTTATCATTATGTAATGTCCTTCCTTGTATCCTATACCAGTATTTTAAAGCCTATTTTGTCTGATATAAGTATTGCTACCCCAGCTTTCTTTTGATTTCCATTTGCATGGAATACCTTTTTCCACCCCTCACATTCAGTCTGTGTGTGTCTTTAGATCTGAAGTGAGTCTCTTGTAGGCAATATATATACAGGTCTTGTTTTTGTACCTATTCAGCCATTCTATATCTTTTTTTTTTAAGTATGCATATTTTGAATTATGGTAAATACTGCCGCAATTGTTACAATTTATAATGGAGTTTTAATTTTATTTTGTGACTGGTTTTGTTAATTTCTTTTTTTTTTTAATTAATTAATTAATTAATTTATTTTTGGCTGTGTTGAGTCTTCGTTTCTGTGCAAGGGCTTTCTCTAGTTGTGGCAAGTGGGGGCCACTCTTCATCGTGGTGCACGGGCCTCTCACTATCGCAGCCTTTCTTGTTGCGGAGCACAGGCTCCAGACGCGCAGGCTCAGTAGTTGTGGCTCACGGGATTAGTTGCTCTGCGGCATGTGGGATCTTCCCAGACCAGGGCTCGAACCCATGTCCCCTGCACTGACAGGCAGATTCCCAACCACTGCGCCACCAGGGCAGCCCAAGCCATTCTATATCTTTTGATTAGAGCACTTATTCCATTTACATTTAAAGTAATTGTTGATAAGTGTGTTCTTTTTGCCATTTTGTTAATTGTTTGAGGGTTGTTTTGTAGTTCTTTTTTGTTCCTTTCTTCTTTGATCTCTTCTTTTGTGATTTGATGACGATTTTTAGTGTTATGTTTGGATTCCTTTTTCTTTTTTGTGTGTATCTATTATAGAGTTTTGGTTTGTGGTTACCATGAGGTTTTTTTTGTTTGTTTTTTAGTTGTTGGTTTTTTTTTTTTAATTTTATTTTGGCTGCATTGGGTCTTCGTTGCTGTGTGCAGGCTTTCTCTAGTTGCAGTGAGGGGGAGCTACTCTTCATTGCTGTGCATGGGCTTCTCATTGTGGTTGCTTCTCCTGTTGCAGAGCACGGGCTCTAGACATGCGGGCTTCAGTAGTTGTGGCACATGGGCACAGTAGTTGTGGCTCGCAGGCTCTAGAGTGCCGGCTCAGTAGTTATGGCACATGGGCTTAGTTGCTCCGCGGCATGTGGGATCTTCCCGGACCAGGGATTGAACCCGTGTTCCCTGCACTGGCAGGTGGATTCTTAACCACTGCACCACCAAGGAAGTCCCCATGAGGTTTTTATATTTTATGTATTATATATATGCACTTGATTGTTTTAAGTTGCTTATCTCTTAATTTCAAATGCATTTTAACAACCCTGCATTTGTACTCTCCTCCCCTCATGATTACCGTTTTTGAAATCATATTTTACATCTAATTGTTTTTGTATCCCTTAACTGCTTATTGTGGATGTAGATGATTTTACTACTTTTGCCTTTTAACCTTCCCACTGTCTTTGTGTGTAGATTTCCCATCTTTACTGTACATTTGCCTTTACCAATGAGCTTTTTCCTCTTGTAATTTTCATGTTTCTAGTTGTAGCCCTTTCTTTGTCACTTACAGAAGTCCTTTTAACATTTTTTGCAAAGCTGGTTTGATGCTGCTGAACTCTTTTAGCTTTTCCTTGTCTATAAAGCTTTTGATTTCTCCATCAAATCTGAATGAGAGCCTTGCCAGATACAGTATTCTTGGTTACAGGTTCTTCCCTTTCATCACTTTAAATATATCATGCCAGTCCCTTCTGGCCTGCAGAGTTACTGCTGAAACATCAGCTGACAGACTTATGGGAGTTCCCTTGTATGTAATGTGTTGCTTTTCCCCTGCTGCTTTTAATATTTAATCCTGTATGGAACTCTCTGTGCTTCCTGAACTTGGGTGACTGTTTCCTTTCCCAGGTTAGGGAAGTTTTCATCTATTATGTCTTCAAATATATCCTCAGCCAACCCCTTTCTCTCTCTGTTCTCCTTCTGGGACCCCTATAATGCAAATATTAGTGTGCCTGATGAGGTCCCAGAGGTCCTCATTAAACTGTCGTCATTTCTTTTCATGCTTTTTTTTGTCTTTTCAACATCAGTGATTTACACACTCTGTATTCCAGCTCGCTGATCCATTCCTCTGTATCATTTACTCTGCTGTTTATTTCTTCTAGTGTATTTTTCATTTCAGCTGCTATATTCTTCACCTCTAGTTTTTCTTTATATTTCCTAACTCTCTGTTAAAAACTTCTAACTTCTTGCTATGTGCAGCCATTCTTCTCCCAAGTTCTTTGATCATCTTTACAATCACTAGCCTGCATATCTTCTCAAGTAGATTGGCTATTTCCACTTCGCTTATTTCTTCTTCTGGAGCTATGTCTTGTTCCTTCATTAGGAACATGTTCCTTTGTCACCTCATTGTGACTTGGTTGCTGTTTTTATTTTTATGAATCTGATAGGTTAGTTACATTTCCCAACCTTGGAGTCATGGCTTTTTGTAGGAGATGTCCTATATATCCCAGCAGCAAACTTCCCTCTCTTTACCTGAGCTATATATGCTCTAGGGGTTCCCCCTTTGAGGACTGCATGGGTCTTTCTGTTGTGGTGAGCTGACTATGTGGGCAATCTGGTAGGCTTGGTTGGCCACTGATCTGGTTGGTTGCCAGACTCTGCCTTGTGTGGGGGCTGTTGGCTGCTGGTTGGTGGGACTAGGTCAGAAGGCAGCTGGCTGCAGAATCCTGGGTGGCCCTGAGGCTCGTGCTGGCACACTGCTGAGTGGAGTCAAGGTCCAAGAGTCTGGTTGCAGGGCCCAGGGGTCCTAGAGCTGGTGTCAGATTGCTGGTGGATGGGGCCAGTTCCTGATACAGTTGGGTGCAGGGTCTGGGGCATCCTGAAGCTTGTATTGGCCTGCTCATAGCTGATCCCAGTGTGGGGTCTGGCCTACTGGTAGGCAGGCCAGGTACGCAGGCTGAGGAACTGTGGTTTTCTTGTGGCTGTTGTCTGCTCCCCTGGTGAGTGAGGCTTCTCTGGAAGCTAGAACAGGTACCCTGGAGAGCAGGGCCAGGGTCCAGGTGATTTTTGGACTGGTGCCTGCCCAGTGGTTGGTGGAGCTGGATCCTTGGCTCTCTGGTGGGCATGACCATATCCAGAAGCAGCTGCTGGTTTAGGATGTCTTAAGGCAGCCTATCTGCTGGTGGGTGGGGCTGTGTCTCCATCCAGTCAGTTCCTTGGCCTGAGGTACCCCAGTGCTGGTGCCTACAGACTGTTGGGCCAAGGCAAGGCTTGTTCCTGGGTCTAATTAGCTCGAGGGAGGATTCTACAATGGTGCTTGCCAGCACCATTGTCCATGTGGTAGAATGAACTCCCCAAAATAGCAGCCATAAATGTCTATGTTCTCAGGGTGAGCTGCAGTTGTCTCCTGCCTCTCTGGGAGACTCTCCAAGATCAACATAAGTGTCTGTGTTCTCAGGGTGAGCTGCAGTTGCCTCTTCCTCTCTGGAAGACTCTCCAAGATCAGCAGGCACCTATCAAATTACTGTTTCTTCCCTGGGTCCTGCAGCATGTGAGATTTTGTGTGTGCCCTTAAGAGTGAAGTCTCTATTTCCCCCAGCCCCTTGGGACTTCAGAAAGAAAGACCCGCTGGCCTTCAAAGTCAATGCTCTGGGGGCTCATCTTCCCAGTGCAAGACCCCCAGGCTAGGGAGTCTGATGTGGGGCTTGGGCCTCTCACTCCTTTGAGAGAACCTCTGCATTTGTAATTATTCTCCCATTTGTGGATCACCCACCTGGGGTATGGGACTTGACTATATTGCAACTCCACCCACTCCTACCATCTTTTTGTTGTTCCTTCTGTTTATCTTTAGTTGTAGAAGATCTTTTCTGGTAGGTTTTGATCCTTTTCATCAATGGTTGTTATGCTGATAGTTGTGATTTTGGTGTGCCTGTAAGAGGAAGTGAGATCAAGGTCTTTCTACTCTGCCATCTTGGCCAACCTTGGGTATGTTTACTTTAGAGTAAGCAAATTACAAGCATTTCAGTCCAGGCTCTGAGTCACACAGCTAGTATATTATAAAGCCAGGACTCTTCACCCCTACAATAGGCACTTTGAGGGAAGGCATCTTTTCTACCCTCAAGTGGCTTGCAGTCTAATTGGGGAGGTACTCTGCATCTACAAAAATCACTAAATCTTATCCATAGAGCTTCTCCAAAATACCTCTCAAATGTTTTCTGTTCCCACTGCCTTATTCTAGCCATAATCTCCAACCTGAACTATTAAAATAGCCTTTTAATTCTGCCACTAACCATTAGCCTCCTCCCTTCCATCTTCTAAAGTACCACCGGAGGGATTATCTAGTCATGTTATTCTCTAGGTTACAAACTTCAGGTTCTCTATGTCTGATCGTAGAAAACCCATGCATCTTAGCATGCATTTTGGACCCTTTCCAGTTTATTTCTTTAAGCTATTTCTCCTCTATCCCATTATGTACAGTCTGTTTCCTCCATGCTCTGTCATTCACCATGACCCATGCCATCCTATATACCCAGGTATTTGCTCATGCGGTTCCCTGTTACCCATTATTCTCACAGTAGAATCTGGCTCTTTTTAAAAAATTGTTACTCATTGAGTTTTGAAATCTTCTCTAGCAAACTCAGGAGTGAGATCTTTATTCTCTTCTGTTAATTCAAATTCCACATCTGATAATAAAATCAATAATAATAACACATTCATTGAGTGTTTAGTATGTGCCAATTGTTAAAGTAAGTGTTTTATAGCATTATTTCATTTAATTGTCACAATAACCTTGCAGTGAGATATTGGTATTATCCTCATTTTTCACATAGTTAGAAAGGGCTCTTAATTCCTGCACTACACTATCTCTTGAGGGAAAAACCATGTCTTGTTCACATTTGTATTTCCAGAGGCTGGCCCATGGTTTGTATTTAACTTCTTGAGCTTAGGCTTCTTCATCTTTAAAATGGGTAATTATACCCTTGTTATCTACTTCATAAAATTGTTTAGAGCTAGGGTAAGCAAATTAAGGCCTGTAGGTCAAATCTGACCTGCCATCCATTTTTCTAAGTAAGGTTTTATAGGAACACATCCACGCTCATTCAGTTATATGTTGTCTTTGGCTGCTTTTGTACTCCATTGGCAAAATTAAGTAGTTGTGGCAGTGACCTTATGGCCAACAAAGCCTAAAATATTTACTATCTAGCTCTTTATAGTCAAAGTTTGCTGACCCCTGGTTTAGAGGCTTGGGTGATATATTGCCATATTGTTTAATTGCTTTCATTTATATAAACATAGGAGACCATTATCAGTGTTTCTACTTACAAACTATGAAAAAGAAACCTGGATTTTATGGTCGTTTAAACATAGGCTGGGATAAAACTGATTACATCACTTTATATTCATGTAGCACTGTCCATATGATTTATTCAAATGGACATTTCTATTAAATGTTTTCTAACCAAATTAATAGTAAAGGTAAAAATTTAGGTGGATTCAAGTACTTAATAGAAAAAAATATAATCCAGAATTAAAAGATCTCCTGATGGGTAGAGCTGCTTCTCCTAGAATGAATGGAAGGACATTGCTCTTTCTGTTCTGCAGCAGACCTGAGACAGGGCAGAAGTGTTCAAATAAGCTTGAGATAAACACTGAATGAAAAGAGAAGAGAATTAACCAGAGCACAGGCCATGACGGATGATGGGCTGACTCAGCATGCAGCCTGCACATCTGTAGCTTGTCACCTGCCATGGGAATCACCCGTCCTAGCTCTCATCTCCTGCACTTGGCAGGTGGCTTGGTAATAACTCTACTCCCAGTAGTACAGCTTTAGATGGCTAGACTCCTCAGATCCCCCCACCAGAGGCCCACCACCTTAGTTCAGATTTCCAGTCAGCTTCCTAGGTACAAGAAATGACCTTACCTTTCAGAGCTACCCTCCCTCCTCCCTTTATTTTTCAAGGAAGAACTTATCTATCAGAAGAGAATCCAGTAACTCAAGAATTCTTACAGGAAATGTAATACTTGGTAGTATTTCATATAAGTGGTTTAGCATAATCGACTTTCATTTTCCATGAAAGTGACCTGTGTTAAAGCAGACAGTATTAAGAACTTATTAAGAACACTTTTTAGCCATTCATCTAGTTTGTTGTGGTATATGAAATTATTAAAATAGAATTTCTTTTTTGTAATTTATTTTTGAAGTATTTTATTATTCAAACCTTTTACTCTCCCAAAGTATTCCCTGAATGAAGGAGGTTTATAACTTAGTTGTAGACATGAAATGCTTGCTGTTGCCATTTTACTCCACTCACTTGATGAGACCAGATATTTTTAAACTGTGTAGGGCCCTGAGATTACTTCCAATCATTGTTCAGGTGAATGTGATGAGCTTTGCAATCTGTTTCCTTTTGTTTTGTTTTGTTTTCATTGTGGCAGTAACCAAATCGGTTCCCAAAGGATTTTTTAAAGGAGACATTTTTTCTCAGTTTTTAGTACTCTTCTGATGAATTAAAACTTTTTCTGTTTTGAAGAATACAGAGCACTGGCAAATTCTTATATGTACAATATAAAAAGAGATTTCTTATACCGATGTTTTGCTTTCAAGCATGATAGATTTACTTTCTTTCCTCTGAAATTTTTCTCTCATCCTTTAGATTGAATTTACCTATTGTGCTAAAACATAAAATATTGTATCATTTGAATAATAAGTAATTTTGGATTACTGCCTAAAATAACTTTGATGAATTACAACTTTTTTTTGGTTAGTATTTCCTGTCTTGGACATTGCTTTATACTATGTCAAATGTGACAGTTCACTATAAAGCAAGATGTTTGTGTATTACTGTTCTGTTTAAGCTTTAAAATCCATATAACGTAGAATTAGCAATTTAAAAGATGAATTATGTCATGCAGCTCAATATTAAAAAAACAAACAACCCAATCAAAAAAGGGGCAGAAGACCTAAATAGACATTTCTCGAAAGAAGACATACAGATGGCCAAGAGGCACATGAAAAGCTGCTCAACATCACTAATTATTAGAAAAATGCAAATCAAAACTGCAAAGAGGTATCACCGCACACCAGTTAGAATGGGCATCATCAGAAAGTCTACAAACAACAAATGCTGGAGAGGGTGTGGAGAAAAAAGAACCCTATTTCACTATTGGTGGGAACGTAAATTGATACAGCCACTATGGAGAACAGTATGGAGGTTCCTTAAAAAACTAAAAATAGAACTACCATATGACCCAGCAATCCCACTACTGGGCATATACCCTGAGAAAACCATAATTCAAAAAGAGACATGCACCCCAATGTTCATTGCAGCACTATTTACAATAGCCAGGGCATGGAAACAAGTTAAATGCCCATCAACAGACAAATGGATAAAGAACATGTGGTACATGTATACAATGGGATATTACTCAGCCATAAAAAGGAACGAAATTGGGTCATTTGTAGAGACATGGATGGACCTAGAGACTGTCATACAGAGTGAAGTAAGCCAGAAAGAGAAAAATAAATATCGTATATTAACACATATATGTGGAATCTAGAAAAATGGTACAGAGGAACCATTTTGCAAGACAGAAATAGAGACACAGATGTAGACAACAAACGTATGGACACCAAGGGGGGAAAGCGGTGTGGGGAGAGGGTGGTGGTGGTGGTATGAATTGGGAGATTGGGATTGACATATATACACTAATATGTATAAAATAGATAACTAATAAGAACCTGCTGTATAAAAAAAAATAAAAGAATAAAATTCAAAAAAAAGATGAATTATGTCTTAAGTAGTAATAGGAAATTTTATATATGTCCCTGTTGATAATGAAGATATAATATAAAATATTATTAATAGTCTAAAAAGTAAATTTGTTTACATGCCTGTCTTTATTTACTAGAAAGAACTTATGTTTTGAAATTACATGTTTATACAGTTGTGGGTCTCAGACTTTCTCCCTCTCTCAAGTAATGATATGTGCTGAGTCTATCTTTCTATACAAAGTTTAAAAAGTACAACCAGTTTCTTAAGCAGTGAAGAGCATATTGTTTAGAATTTCTATTTGTCCATTAAAATATAATTGATCATAATTAAAATTATTTTAGGTAACTCTTAAAGATGATAATAACTTTGGAGGTTTATTCATGAACATGACTGATTTTTCTTTTTTTTTCTACTTTTTTAGTTTGTTTATTTACTTATTTATTTATTTTTTAACATCTTTATTGGAGTATAATTGCTTTACAATGGTGTGTTAGTTTCTGCTTTATAACAAAGTGAATCAGCTATACATATACATATATCCCCATATCTCCTCCCTCTTGTGTCTCTCTCCCTCCCACCCTCCCTATCCCACCTGTCTAGGTGGTCACAAAGCACCGAGCTGATCTCCCTGTGCTATGCAGCTGCTTCCCACTAGATATCGATTTTACGTTTGGTAGTGTATATGTCCATGCCACTCTCTCAGTTTGTCCCAGCTTACCCTTCCCCCTCCCCATATCCTCAAGTCCATTCTCTAGTAGGTCTGCATCTTTATTCCCATCCTGCCCCTAGGTTCTTCATGACCATTTTTTTTTTTTTTAGATTCCATATATATGTTTTAGCATACGGTATTTGTTTTTCTCTTTCTGACTTACTTCATTCTGTATGACAGACTCTAGGCCCATCCACCTCACTACAAATAACTCAGTTTTGTTTCTTTTTATGGCTGAGTAGTATTCCATTGTATATATGTGCCACATCTTCTTTATCCATTCATCTGTCGATGGACACTTAGGTGCTTCCATGCCCTGGCTATTGTAAATAGTGCTGCAATGAACATTGTGGTACATGACTCTTTTTGAACTATGGTTTTCTCAGGGTATATGCCCAGTAGTGGGATTGCTGGGTCATATGGTAGTTCTATTTTTAGTTTTTTAAGGAACCTCCATACTGTTCTCCATAGTGGCTGTATCAATTTATATTCCCACCAACAGTACAATGTAAATTTTCTCCACACCCTCTCCAGCATTTATTGTTTGTAGATTTTTTGATGATGGCCATTCTGACTGGTGTGAGGTGATACCTCATTGTAGTTTTGATTTGCATTTCTCTAATGATTAGTGATGTTGAGCATTCTTTCATGTGTTTGTTGGCAATCTGTATATCTTCTTTGGAGAAATGTCTATTTAGGTCTTCTGCCCATTTTTGGATTGGGTTGTTTGTTTTTTTGGTATTGAGCTGCATGAGCTGCTTGTAAATTTTGGAGATTAATTCTTTGTCAATTGCTCCATTTGCAAATATTTTCTCCCATTCTGAGGGTTGTCTTTTCTTCTTGTTTATGTTTTCCTTTGCTGTGCAAAAGCTTTTAAGTTTCATTAGGTCCCATTTGTCTACTTTTGTTTTTATTTCCATTTCTCTAGGAGGTGGGTCAAAAACGATCTTGCTGTGATTTATGTCATAGAGTGTTCTGCCTATGTTTTCCTCTAAGAGATTTATAGCTTTATACACCTTACATTTAGGTCTTTAATCCATTTTGAGTTTATTTTTGTGTATGGTGTTAAGGAGTGTTCTAATTTCATTCTTTTACATGTAGCTGTCCAGTTTTCCCAGCACCATTTATGGACGAGGCTGTCCTTTCTCTATTGAATATTCTTGCCTCCTTTATCAAAAATAAGGTGACCATATATGCGTGGGTTTATCTCTGGGCTTTCTATCCTGTTCCATTGAACAGGATATTTCTGTTTTTGTGCCAGTACCATATTGTCTTGATTACTGTAGCTTTGTAGCATACTCTGAAGTCAGGGAACCTGATTCCTCCAACTCCATTTTCCTCTCTCAAGATTGCTTTGGCTGTTTGTGGTCTTTTGTGTTTCCATACAAATTGTGAAATTTTTTGTTCTAGTTCTGTGAAAAATGCCATTGGTAGTTTGGTAGGGATTGCACTGAATCTGTAGATTGCATTGGGTAATACAGTCATTTTCACAATGTTGATTCTTCCCATCCAAGAACATGGTATATCTCTCCATCTGTTTGTATCATCTTTGATTTTATTCATCAGTGTCTTATAGTTTTCTGCATACAGGCCTTTGGTCTCCTTAGATAGGTTTATTCCTAGGTATTTTATTCTTTTTGTTGCAATGGTAAATGGGAGTGTTTCCTTAATTTCCTTATCAGATTTTTCATCATTAGTGTATAGGAATGCAAGAGATTTCTGTGCACTAATTTTGTATCCTGCTACTTTACCAAATTCATTGATGAGCTCTAGTAGTTTCCTGGTAGCATCTTTAGGATTCTCTATGTATAGTATCATGTCATCTGCAAACAGTGACAGTTTTACTTCTTCTTTTCTGATTTGGATTCCTTTTATTTCTTTTTCTTCTCTGATTTCTGTGGCTAAATCTTCCAAAACAATGTTGAATAATAGTGGTGAGAGTGGGCAACCTTGTCTTGTTCCTGATCTTAGTGGAAATGGTTTCAGTTTTTCACTATTGAGGAAGATGTTGGCTGTGGGTTTGTCATATATGACCTTTATTATGTTGAAGTAAGTTCCTTCTATGGCTACTTTCTGGAGGGTTTTTATCATAAATGGGTGTTGAATTTTGTCAAAAGTTTTTCAGCATCTACTGAGAGGATGATATGGTTTTTATTCTTCAGTTTGTTAATATGGTGTATCACATTGGTTGATTTGCGTATATTGAAGAATCCTTGCATTCCTGGGATAAACCCCGCTTGATCATGGTGTATGATCCTTTTAATGTGCTGTTGGATTTTGTTTGCTAGTATTTTGTTGAGGATTTTTGCATCTATGTTCATCAGTGATATTGGCCTGTAGTTTTCTTTCTTTGTGACATCTTTGTCTGGTTTTGGTATCAGGGTGATGGTGGCCTCGTAGAATGAGTTTGGGAGTGCTCTCCCTCTGCTATATTTTGGAAGAGTTTGAGAAGGATAGGTGTTAGCTCTGCTCTAAATGTTTGGTACAATTCACCTGTGAAGCCATCTGGTCCTGGGCTTTTGTTTGTTGGAAGATTTTTAATCACAGTTTCAATTTCAGTGATTGTGATTGTTCTGTTTATATTTTCTGTTTCTTCCTGGTTCAGTCTTGGAATGTTGTGCTTTTTTAAGAATTTGTCCATTTCTTCCAGGTTGTCCATTTTATTGGCATATAGTTGCTTGTAGTAATCTCTCATGATCCTTTGTATCTCTATAGTGTCAGATGTTAGTTCTCCTTTTTCATTTCTAATTCTGTTGTTTTGAGTCTTCTCCCTTTTTATCTTGATGAGTCTGGCTAATGGTTTATCAATTTTGTTTATCTTCTCAAAGAACCAGCTTTTAGTTTTATTGATCTTTGCTGTTGTTTCCTTCATTTCTTTTTCATTTATTTCTGGTCTGATCTTTATGATTTCTTTCCTTTGGCTAACTTTGGAGTTGTGTTATTCTTCTTTCTCTAATTGCTTTAGGTGTAAGGTTAGGTTGTTTATTTCAGATGTTTCTTGTTTCTAGAGGTAGAATTGTATTGCTCTAAACTTCCCCCTTAGAACTGCTTTTGCTGCTTCCCATAGGTTTTGGGTTGTCGTATTTTCATTGTCATTTGTTTCTAGGTATTTTTTGATTTCCTCTTTGATTTCTTCAGTGATCTCTTGGTTATTAAGTAGTGTATTGTTTAGCCTCCATGTGTTTGTATTTTTTACAGATTTTTCCTGTAATTGATATCTAGTCTCATAGCATTGTGGTCAGAAAAGATACTTGATATGATTTCAATTTTCTTAAATTTACCAAGGCTTGATTTGTGACCCAAGATATGATCTATCCTGGAGAATGTTCCATGAGCACTTGAGAAGAAAGTGTATTCCGTTGTTTTTGGATGGAAGGTCCTATAAATATCGATTAAGTCCATCTTGTTTAATGTATCATTTAAAGCCTGTGTTTCCTTATTTATTTCCATTTTGGATGATCTGTCCATTGGTGAAAATGGGTTGTTAAAGTCCCCTAGTATGATTGTGTTACTGTCGATTTCCCTTTTTATGGCTGTTAGCATTTGCCTTATGTATTGAGGTGCTCCTATGTTGGGTGCATAAATATTTACAATTGTTATACCTTCTTCTTGGATTGATCCCTTGATCATTATGTCACATCCTTCTTTGTCTCTTGTAATAGTCTTTGTTTTAAAGTCTATTTTGTCTGATATGAAAATTGCTACTCCAGCTTTCTTTTGATTTCCATTTGCATGGAATATCTTTTTCCATCCCCTCACTTTCAGTCTGTATGTGTCCCTAGGTCTGGAGTGGGTCTCTTGTAGACAGCATATATATGGATCTTGTTTTTGTATCCATTCAGCCAGTCTATGTCTTTTGGTTCGAACATTTAATCCATTTACATTTAAGGTAATTATTGATATGTATGTTTCTATGACCATTTTCTTAATTGTTTTAGGTTTCTTATTGTAGGTCTTTTCCTTCTGTCATGTTTCCTGCCTAGAGAAGTTCCCTTAGCATTTGTTGTAAAGCTGGTTTTGTGGTGCTGAATTCTCTTAGCTTTTGCTTGTCTGTAAAGGTTTTAATTTCTCTGTCAAATCTGAATGAGATCCTTGCTGGGTAGAGTAATCTTGGTTGTAGGTTTTTCCCTTTCATCACTTTAAATGTGTCCTGCCACTCCCTTCTGGCTTGCAGAGTTTCTGCTGAAAGTTCAGCTGTTAACCTTATGGGGATTCCCTTGTATGTTATTTGTTGTTTTCCCTTGCTGCTTTTAATATTTTTTCGTGGCATTGAATTTTTGATAGTTTGATTAATATGTGTCTTGACGTGTTTCTCCTTGGATTTATCCTGTATGGGACTCTGTGCACTTCCTTGACTTGATTAACTATTTCCTTCCCCATATTAGGGAAGTTTTCAACTATAATCTCTTCAAATATCTTCTCAGTCCCTTTCTTTTTCTCTTCTTCTTCTGTGACCCCTACAATTCAAATGTTGGTGCGTTTAATGTTGTCCCAGAGGTCTCTGAGACTGTCCTCAATTCTTTTCATTCTTTTTTCTTTATTCTGCTCTGCAGTAGTTATTTCCACTATTTTATCTTCCAGGTCACTTATCTGTTCTTCTGCCTCAGTTTTTCTGATATTGATTCCTTGTAGATCATTTTTAATTTCATTTACTGTGTTGTTCAGCATTGTTTGTTTGCTCTTTAGTTCTTCTAGGTCCTTGTTAAACGTTTCTTGTACTTTCTCCATTCTATTTCCAGGATTTGGGATCATCTTTACTATCATTACTCTGAAATCTTTTTCAGGTAGACTGCTTATTTCCTCTTCATTGTTTTGCTCTGGTGGGTTTTTACCTTTTTCCTTCACCTGCTGTGTGTTTCTCTATCTTCTCATTTTGCTTAACTTACTGTGTCTGGGGTGTCCTTTTCACAGGCTGCAGGTTTGTAGTTCCCCCAGGGGCTAAGGTTGGTTCAATGGGTTGTGTCAGCTTCCTGGTGGAGGGGACTAGTGCCTGTGTTCTGTTGGATAAGGCTGGATCTTGTCTTTCTGGTGGGCAGATCCACGTCTGGTGGTGTGTTTTGGGGTGTCTGTGACCTTATTATGATTTTAGGCAACCTTTGTGCTAGTGGGTAGGGTTGTGTTCCTGTCTTGCTAGTTGTTTGGCATAGGGTGTTCAGCATTGCAGCTTGCTGGTCATTGAGTGGAGCTGGGTCTTGGCGTTGAGATGGAGATCTCTGGGAGATTTTTGACATTTGATATTACATGGAGCTGGGGGGGTCTCTGGTGTACCAATGTCCTGAACTCAGCTCTCCCACATCAGAGGCACAGGGCTGACACCCAGCCGGAGCACCAAGACCCTGTCAGCCTCACGGCTCAGAATAAAAGGGAGAAAAAAAGAAAGAAAGAAAGGAAAAATAAATAAATAAAATAAAATAAAGTTATTAAAATAAAAAATAATTATTAAAAATAAAAAAAGAAGGAAAGAAGGAAAGAAGTGAGCAACCAAACCAAAAAACAAACCCACCAATGATATCAAGTGCTAAAAACTATACTAAAAGAAAAAAGGACAGTCATAACCCTAGGACAAACAGTAAAAGCAAAGCTATACAGACAAAATCACACATAGAAGTATACACATACACACTCACAAAAAGAGAAAAAGGAAAAAAATATATATATCATTGCTCCCAAAGTCCACCACCTCAATTTGGGATGATTCATTGTCTATTCAGGCATCCCACAGATGCAGGGTACATCAAGTTGATCGTAGAGATTTAATCTGCTGATCCTGAGGCTGCTGAGAGAGATTTCCCTTTCTCTTCTTTGTTCGCACAGCTCCTGGGGTTCAGCTTTGGATTTGGCTCCGCCTTTGCATGTAGGACACCTGAGGGCATCTGTTCTTCACTCAGGCAGGACAGGGTTAAAGTAGCAGCTGATTAGGGGGTTCTGGCTCACTCAGGCGGGGGGGTGCAGGGGGAAGGGAGGGGTATGGAATGTGGGGCGAGCCTGTGGCGGCAGAGGCCAGCATAACGTTGCAAGAGCCTGAGCTACGCCATGTGTTTTCCCGGGGAAGTTGTCCCTGGATCACAGGACTCTGGCAGTGGTGGGCTGCACAGGCTCCCGGGAGTGGAGGTGTGGATAGTGACCTGTGCTTGCACACAGGCTTCTTGGTGGCTGCAGCAGCAGCCTTAGCATCTCATGCCCGTCTCTGGGGTCTGCGCTTCTAGCCGCGGCTCACACTCATCTCTGGAGCTCGTTTAGGCTGTGCTCTTAATCCCCTCTCCTCGCGCACCAGGAAACAAAGAGGCAAGAAAAAGTCTCTTGCCTCTTCAACAGTTCCAGACTTTTTCCCGGACACACTCCTGGCTACCTGTAGCACACTAGCCCCCTTCAGGCTGTGTTCACACAGCCAACCCCTGTCCTCTTACTGTGATCTGACCTCAGAAGCTGGAGCCTCAGCTCCCAGCCCCCGCCCGCCCCTGCAGGTGAGCAGACAAGCCTCTCAGGCTGGTGAGTGCTGGTTGGCACTGATCCTCTGTGCGGGAATCTCTCCGCTTTGCCCTCTGCACCCCTGTTGCTGTGCTCTCCTCCATGGCTCCGAAGCTCCACCCCCCGCCCCACCACCCACCGTCTCTGCCAGTGAAGTGGCTTCCTAGTGTGTGGAAACTTTCCCATCTTCCCAGCTCCCTCCCACTGGTGCAGGTTCCGTCCCTATTCTTTTCTTTCTGTTTTTTCTTTTTTCTTTTGCCCTACCCAGGTACGTGGGGAGTTTTTTGCTTTTGGGGAGGTCTGAGGTCTTCTGCCAGCGTTCAGTAGATGTTCTGTAGGAGTTGTTCCACATGTAGATGTATTTCTGATGTATTTGTGGGGAGGAAGGTGATCTCCGCGTCTTACTCTTCTGCCCTCTTGAAGGTCTCCCTACTGATCTTTCTTTATTCAGCTATATGATGCTTGTTTACTCTTATCCTTGTTATAGATGAGAAATGAAACTCATCAGTTCACTTTTCTTTTTATTAACAATGCTGCTAAAAGTTTTGTTTATAAAGTGAGATAATCATCTGAGGATTTGAATAATGCATACCCTCAAATTTTTTCCTCTTCTCCCCTTCCCTTTATTCTCTTAAATATTTTTGAAGACTCCAAAGAACTTTTGTAGAAGATTGTGTGTATGTGTATATATTTATACATACATACATATGTATGTGTGTGTGTGTATATATATATATATATATACACACACAAACACACACACACGCACACATATATACATACACACACACACACACATTTCTGTTTACGAGCTAAAACAGAAAGATTAAAAACACCAAAATATACAAGTGTACATTCCATTGCCTTCAGAGCAATGAGATCATCACATATCATTCAGCCTCTGGAAAATTCCACTGTATTCTTATGAGAAGATGAGAGTGAAAGACAAGTAACCTCTTAGTTTTATTGCAAAATAGTTTTTAACCTCCCAGGCTCTCTGAAAAGGTCTTAGGGTCCCTCCTAGGAGTCTTTTGATCATACTTTGAGAGCTGCTGTCATAGATAATTGAAAGATGCTCAAATCTTCAATTGTAATGTATTTGCATATATTCTGATTTCCAAAGTTCCTCTTAATAATGTAGTTTACTAAATTTCAGTCAATAAGGAAGAGTATTATATTTGTGTATATCAACAGGCTAATTTTTTTCTTTTCTTCAGTTATGGAAATTTTTGAAGCCCAATACTCCGCTGGAATCCCGGATTTCTAAGCAGTGGTGTGAAATTGGTTTCCAAGGTGATGATCCTAAAACAGATTTTCGAGGAATGGGACTTTTGGGACTGTACAATTTGCAGTAAGTAAAATGAAGAATGTTTGAGTTTTAAAGTGATGTCCTGGTCTCCTCATACTGAAATGTCAAAGTTGATTTATTAGTCCCAAAAGCCACGTACCAGGAAACTCTAGGAAAACATTCAAGTCCTCTGACTTGAACTCAGGTTCATAAAATTTAAAAAGCTACTACCATCTTCCTTTTATCTGGCAAACTTCATGGATTCTTTTAAACAAATCTCAAATTTATTTTTAATTTTTTATTATGAAAAATTTCAATTATATTCAAAAACAGAGGAACGATTATAAAGAACTCCCTTTACACTGATCACCCAGATTCAGTAACTATTGCGATTTTGAAATACTTGCAACACTTGTTTTTTTGGTAGAAGTGTGTTAATGAAAATCCTATACTGTTTGTTGTTTCACCCTAATATTTCAATATATAGCTCTAAAAGACATCAATATTACCTTACATTAACCCCAATGACATTATTACACCTAACAAAATTAACAATGATTCTTTGGTATCATCTATATCCTGACCATATTCAAATTTCCCAATTCTCTCAAATATGTCTTGTTACAGCTGGTTTAATCTGATCCAGTTCCATGTAAGATCTATGCATTGCACTTAGTGATTATATCTCTCTCGTTTTTTTTTTTTTGTCATCTTATTTTTCTTTAATTAATTTATATTGGAGTATAGTTGCTTTACAATGTTCTGTTAGTTTCTGTTGTACAGCAAAGTGAATCAGCTATATGTATACATATAGCCCCTCGTTTTTGGATTTCCTTCCCATTTAGGTTACCACAGAGCATAGAGTTCCCTGAGCTATACAGTAGGTTCTCATTTGTTATCTATTTTATACATAGTATCAATAGAGTATATATGTCAATCCCAATCTCCCAATTCACCCCCCACCTTGCCCTCTTGGTAGACATACGTTTGTTCTCTACCTCTGAGTCTCTATTTCTACTTTGCTCTCTGGTCCTTTTTAATTAAGTCAGTCTCTCCCCCTCTGTCCTCTCCTTTTGCCCCTCCATCATGTCATTAATTCATGCAAGATTCTAGGTCAACTGTCCTATAAAATATCCCACAATCTGTATTTGTCTGTTTTCATTTGTACCCATCCCCGGTATGCCCTGAAAATCAGAGGTACTCGGAAAGGCTTGAATAGGTTCATGCTAACATCTTGGTGGGAGGCCTGCAGCATCCCCACTCTCAGTCTTATGCTGAGATGGATCAGAGGAATCACAGCCTGATGGCTCCGTTATAAAGTCCCCATCAGCCCTTTATCTAACCATTTCCTCCAGTTATCTTCACTGAACCAATTAATTGTGCAAAGAGTGCTTTTCTAATTCTGTTATTCTTCCCACAGTTGTTGCCTAAAATTCTGTAAAAACAGTTTCCTTTATTAAATACAGTTATTTGGTTTCTCTAAAATATAGGCAGGGGGCTTCCTTGGTGGCACAGTGGTTAAGAATCCGCCTGCCAGGGCTTCCCTGGTGGCGCAGTGGTTGAGAGTCTGCTTGCTATGCAGGGGACACGGGTTCGAGCCCTGGTCTGGGAGGATCCCACATGCTGTGGAGCAACTAGGCCCGTGAGCCACAACTACTGAGCCTGCGCGTCTGGAGCCTGTGCTCCGCAACAAGAGAGGCCACGATAGTGAGAGGCCTGCACACCGCGATGAAGAGTGGCCCCCACTTGCCACAACTAGAGAAAGCCCTAGCACAGAAACGAAGACCCAACATAGTAATCAATCAATCAATCAATCAATCTTAAAAAAAAAAAAAGAATCTGCCTGCCAATGCAGGGGACATGGGTTCAAACCCTGGTTCAGGGAGATCCCACATGCTGCAGAGCAACTAAGCCCATGTGCCACAACTACTGAGCCTGTGCTCTAGGGCCCGCGAGTCACAGCTACTGAGCCCGGGTGCCATAACTACTGAAGCCCGCATGCCTAGAGCCCATGCTCTTGAACAAGAGAAGCCACCGCAATGAGAAGCCTGCACACTGCAATGAAGAGTAGCCCCGTGCTCACCGCCAACTAGAGAAAGCCCACACGCAGCAACAAAGGCAGAGCACAGCCAAAAAAAAATTTTTTTTAAACAAATAAAATAAATAAATTAAAATATAGGCAGGACAGCTGCTCAAGTAAATAAGTTGCCAATTTTCAGAGTGAGGAATTGATGCCCTAGTCCCCTTGTTAGTGATCAAACTTTTTTTTTTTGCTTTATATATTTTTTTTTTTCAGTACTAAGTCTTCGTTTATTAATAATTCCCCAAAAGAAAATGAATTGAATTCAGCAATCAAAAGACACAGGGGCTGGAAAGATTTTTTTTTTTTTTCACACACACACACTGTATTTTATTTTTACAAGAGATAAATAGACTGACACCAAGCATTGTACATGGATGACCACAACAAAAGCAACAATGATTGCAATTACCAAACATGAAACACACTCATACTATGTCATAATATTGACATTCAGTCCAGTAATCCTTCACTGTAACAGCTCCTTTACTTTGCAGTGAAAATTGATTTGTATATTCTTTGCCTCTGAGTCCTTGTGGGATTTTTTTTTTTTTTAAATTCAGACAGAAAGTCACAAAAATTATACTCATCCTCATCAGTTCACTCAGTCCCATGTAATTAATTTTTTTTTCATCTTGATCTTTTGTTAACACTTTTATGAGTTCATCAGTTTTTCATTAGAGTTCTGAAAGTGCTTATTCATTCAGTTCAGCAGTACAGTCAGTTACCAGAAACCTGTACTTGTCAGAGTCTTTTCCATGAATTTCTTGAAGATGAAACCCTTTTATAGGAACATATTTGCAAAATCATCAGAGTACATCCAGAACTGTCTGTAAATGACAAAAGACTTAAAAATGACCACGGTTAAAGATTTGATGAAAGTTCATAATAATGCAGTTGACAAGAAAATTAGTTATTTCTGTGATATACATTTTAAAGTAATAACTAGGATTATTACTTATAACATTATACCAGAACATATAAGATTTTTAGAAATTTCATGCAATGTCTGAAACATTTATATTAACATATTTCCATACATATTTCCATACAAATACAAATATAAGATTTTTAGAAATTTCATGTAATGTCTGAAACATTTATATTAACATATTTCCATACAAATAACCCAATGAAAGTTTAGTATTAGTTGTTTTGTTTGTTTTTTTATACTGCAGGTTCTTATTAGGCATCAATTTTATACACATCAGTGTATACATGTCAATCCCAATCGCCCAATTCAGCACACCACCATCCCCACCTCACTGCAGTTTTCCCCCCTTGATGTCCATATGTCCATTCTCTACATCTGTGTCTCAACTTCTGCCCTGAAAACTGGCTCATCTGTACCATTTTTCTAGGTTCCACATACATGCATTAATATACGATATTTGTTTTTCTCTTTCTGACTCACTTCACTCTGTATGACAGTCTCTAGATCCATCCACGTCTCAACAAATGACTCAATTTCGTTCCTTTTTATGGCTGAGTAATATTCCATTGTATATATGTACCACAACTTCTTTATCCATTCGTCTGTTGATGGGCATTTAGGTTGCTTCCATGACCTGGCTATTGTAAATAGTGCTGCAATGAACATTCGGGTGCATGTGTCTTTTTGAATTACGGTTTTCTCTGGGTATATGCCCAGTAGTGGGATTGCTGGGTCATATGGTAATTCTATTCTTAGTTTTTTAAGGAACCTCCATATTGTTCTCCATAGTGGCTGTATCAATTTACATTCCCACCAACAGTGCAAGAGGGTTCCCTTTTCTCCACACCCTCTCCAGCATTTGTTGTTTGTAGATTTTCTGATGATGCCCATTCTAACAGGAGTGAGGTGATACCTCATTGTAGTTTTGATTTGCATTTCTCTAATAATTAGTGATGTTGAGCATCTTTTCATGTGCTTCGTGGCCGTCTGTATGTCTTCTTTGGAGAAATGTCTATTTAGGTCTTCTGCCCATTTTTGGATTGGGGCGTTTGTTTCTTTGATATTGAGCTGAATGAGCTGTTTATATATTTTGGAGATTAATCTTTTGTCCGTTGATTCATTTGCAAATATTTTCTCCCATTCTGAGGGTTGTCTTTTTGTCTTGTTTATGGTTTCCTTTGCTGTGCAAAAGCTTTGAAGTTTCATTAGGTCCCACTTGTTTATTTTTGTTTTTATTTCCATTACTCTAGGAGGTGGATCAAAAAAGATCTTGCTATGATTTATGTCAAAGAGTGTTCTTCCTGTTTTCCTCTAAGAGTTTTATAGTGTCCAGTCTTATATTTAGGTCTCTAATCCATTTTGAGTTTATTTTTGTGTATGGTGTTAGGGAGTATTCTAATTTCATTCTTTTACATGTAGCTGTCCAGTTTTCCCAGCACCACTTATTGAAGAGACTGTCTTTTCTCCATTGTATATCTTTGCCTCCTTTGTCATAGATTAGTTGACCATAGGTGCGTGGGTTAATCTCTGGGCTTTCTATCTTGTTCCATTGATCTATGTTTCTGTTTTTGTGCCAGTACCATATTGTCTTGATTACTGTAGCTTTGTAGTATAGTCTGAAGTCTGGGAGTCTGATTCCTCCAGCTCCATTTTTCTGCCTCAAGACTGCTTTGGCTATTCGGGGTCTTTTGTGTCTCCATACCAATTTTAAGATGATTTGTTCTAGCTCCATAAAAAATGCCATTGGTAATTTGATAGGGATTGCATTGAATCTGTAGATTGCTTTGGGTAGTATACTCATTTTCACAATGTTGATTCTTCCAATCCAAGAACATGGTATATCTCTCCATCTGTTGGTATCATCTTTAATTTCTTTCATCAGTGTCTTATAGTTTTCTGCATACAGGTCTTTTGTCTCCCTAGGTAGGTTTATTCCTAGGTATTTTATTCTTTTTGTTGCAATGGTAAATGGGAGTGTTTCCATAATTTCTCTTTCAGATTTTTCATCATTAGTGTATAGGAATGCAAGAGATTTCTGTGCATTAATTTTGTATCCTGCAACTTTACCATATTCATTAATTAGCTCTAGCAGTTTTCTGGTAGCAGTTTTAGGATTCTCTATGTATAGTATCATGTCATCTGCAAACAGTGACAGTTTTATTTCTTCCTTTCCAATTTGTATTCCTTTTATTGCTTTTTCTTCTCTGATTGCCGTGGCTAGGACTTCCAGAACTAGGTTGAATAATAGTCGTGAGAGTGGACATCCTTGTCTCGTTCCTGATCTTAGAGGAAATGCTTTCAGTTTTTCACCATTGAGAATGATGTTTGCTGTGGGTTTGTCATATATGGCCTTTATTATGTTGAGGTAGGTTCCCTCTATGCCCACTTTCTGGAGAGTTTTTATCAGAAATGGGTGTTGAATTTTGTCAAAAGCTTTTTCTGCATCTATTGAGATGATCATATGGTTTTTATTCTTCAATTTGTTAATATGGTGTATCACATTGATTGATTTGCGTATATTGAAGAATCCTTGCATCCCTGGGATAAATCCCACTTGATCGTGGTGTATGATCCTTTTAATGTGTTGTTGGATTCTGTTTGCTAGTATTTTGTTGAGGATTTTTGCATCTATATTCATCAGTGATATTGGTCTGTAATTTTCTTTTTTTGTAGTGTCTTTGTCTGGTTTTGGTATCAGGGTGATGGTGGCCTCATAGAATGAGTTTGGGAGTGTTCCTTCCTCTGCAATTTTTTGGAAGAGTTTGAGAAGGATGGGTGTTAGCTCTTCTCTAAATGTTTGATAGAATTCACTTGTGAAGCCATCTGGTCCTGGACTTTTGTTTGTTGGAAGATTTTTAATCACAGTTTCAATTTCATTACTTGTGATTGGTCTGTTCATATTTTCTGTTTCTTCCTGATTCAGTCTTGGAAGGTTATACCTTTCTAAGAATTTGTCCATTTCTTCCAGGTTGTCCATTTTATTGGCATAAAGTTGCTTGTAGTAGTCTCTTAGGATGCTTTTTATTTCTGCAGTGTCTGTTGTAACTTCTCCTTTTTCATTTCTGCTTTTATTGATTTGAGTCCTCTCCCTCTTTTTCTTGATGAGTCTGGCTAGTGGTTTATCAATTTTGTTTATCTTCTCAAAGAACCAACTTTTAGTTTTATTGATCTTTGCTATTGTTTTCTTTGTTTCCATTTCATTTATTTCTGCTCTGATCTTTATGATTTCTTTCCTTCTGCTAACTTTGGGTTTTGTTTGTTCTTCTTTCTCTAGTTTCTTTAGGTGTAAGGTTAGATTGTTTACTTGAGAGTTTTCTTGTTTCTTTAGGTAGGCTTGTATAGCTATAAACTTCCCTCTTAGAACTGCTTTTGCTGCATCCCATAGGTTTTGGGTCGTTGTGTTTTCATTGTCATTTGTCTCTAGGTATTTTTTTATTTCCTCTTTGATTTCTTCAGTGATCTCTTGGTTATTTAGTAACGTATTGTTTAGCCTCCATGTGTTTGTCTTTTTTACGTTTTTTTACCTGTAATTCATTTCTAATCTCATAGCGTTGTGGTCAGAAAAGATGCTTGATATGATTTCAATTTTCTTAAATTTACTGAGTCTTGATTTTTGACCCAAGATGTGATCTATCCTGGAGAATGTTCCGTGCGCACTTGAGAAGAACGTGTAATCTGCTGTTTTTGGATGGAATGTCCTATATATATCAATTAAATCTATCTGGTCTATTGTGTCATTTAAAGCTTCTGTTTCCTTATTTATTTTCATTTTGGATGATCTGTCCATTGGTGTAAGTGAGGTGTTAAAGTCCCCCACTATGATTGTGTTACTGTCGATTTCCTCTTTTATAGCTGTTAGCAGTTGCCTTATGTATTGAGGTGCTCCTATGTTGGGTGCATATATATTTATAATTGTTATATCTTCTTCTTGGATTGATCCCTTGATCATTATGTAGTGTCCTTCCTTGTCTCTTGTAACATTCTTTATTTTAAAGTCTATTTTATCTGAGATGAGTATAGCTACTCCAGCTTTCTTTTGATTTCCATTTGCATGGAATATCTTTTTCCATCCCCTCACTTTCAGTCTGTATGTGTCCCTAGGTCTAAAGTGGGTCTCTTGTAGACAGCATATATTTGGGTCTTGTTTATGTATCCATTCAGCCAGTCTATGTCTTTTGGTTGGGGCATTTAATCCATTCACGTTTAAGGTAATTATCGATATGTATGTTCCTATGACCATTTTCTTAATTGTTTTGGGTTTGTTTTTGTAGGTCCTTTTCTTCTCTTGTGTTTCCCACTTAGAGAAGTTCCTTTAGCATTTGTTGTAGAGCTGGTTTGGTGGTGCTGAATTCTCTTAACTTTTGCTTGTCTGTAAAGCTTTTGATTTCTCCATCAAATCTAAATGAGATCCTTGCCGGGTAGAGTAATCTTGGTTGTAGGTTCTTCCCTTTCATCACTTTAAGTATATCATGCCACTCCCTTCTGGCTTGCAGAGTTTCTGCTGAGAAATCAGCTGTTAACCTTATGGGAGTTCCCTTGTATGTTATTTGTCGTTTTTCCCTTGCTGCTTTCAATAATTTTTCTTTGTCTTTAATTTTTGCCACTTTGATTACTATGTGTCTCGGCGTGTTTCTCCTTGGGTTTATTCTGTATGGGACTCTCTGCGCTTCCTGGACTTGGGTGGCTATTTCCTTTCCCATGTTAGGGAAGTTTTCGACTATAAACTCTTCAAATATTTTCTCTGGTCCTTTCTCTCTCTCTTCTCCTTCTGGGACCCCTATAATGCGAATGTTGTTGTGTTTAATGTTGTCCCAGAGGTCTCTTAGGCTGTCTTCATTTCTTTTCATTCTTTTTTCTTTAGTCTGTTCTGCAGCAGTGAATTCCACCATTCTGTCTTCCAGGTCACTTATCCGTTCTTCTGCCTCAGTTATTCTGTTATTGATTCCTTCTAGTGTAGTTTTCATTTCAGTTATTGTATTGGTCATCTCTGTTTGTTTGTTCTTTAATTCTTTTAGGTCTTTGTTAATCATTTCTTGCATCTTCTCAATCTTAGCCTCCATTCTTATTCCGAGGTCCTGGATCATCTTCACTATCATTATTCTGAATTCTTTTTCTGGAAGGTTGCCTATCTCCACTTCATTTAGTTGTTTTTCTGGGTTTTTTTCTTGTTCCTTCATCTGGTACATAGCCCTCTGCCTTTTCATCTTCTCTATCTTTCTGTAACTGTGGTTTTTGGTCCACCTTTACTTTATATTTTTAAATTATCACTTTAACTCCTGGTTTTTGTATGTTTATGTGATTTAATAATTGTGCTCATTATTTTTTTCATGCTTAAATTGAGTCATTTGTAGCCATTATTTTTCAAGAAAAAAGGAGTCCTTTTAGGTTGGTTGTTGTGTCCTTTGACACTACCCTACTAGTGAGGATAGTGATATATTTTTAAAAGAAAAAATGGCATTTTTAATGGCACCCATTTCCCCCTAAGATCTTTTATTTTAAATTTAGAAAGTTTAATAATTGCCCATGCTTTTTTTTTAAGATGGTAAATTTTTTATACAATTTTTAAATGTTACACTCCATTTACAGTTATTACAAAATATTAGCTATATTCCCCGTGTTGTACAATACATCCTTGTAGCCTATCTTATACCTATAGTTTGTACCTCCCACTCCCCCACTCTTATTTTTTCCCTGCTCCCCCTCCCCACTGGTAAATGTTTTAAATGTTATACTATTATGTAATGTGAATGAATAAAAAGGTAAATTTTGATGACAAAGGTGGTGTTACAAATAAGTGGGTAAAGGATGAGCTTTTAAATAAGTAGAGCTGGGGCAATTGACCTTCCATTTGAAAATTAAATTAAATTAAATCTCTACCTTGCCTCAGTTTACAAATTGAATGTCAGAAACAAATATTTACAACTTTTAGGAGAACATCTTTAAGATATGTGAGTAAGGAGGGATGTCTTAAAGATAAAAACCAAAAAAGCACAAACTGTAAAAGAAAAATCAATAAATCTCACACATTAACATCAAAACCTTCTATAAGCCACCATAAATAAAATGAAAAGAAAGCCAAGACTGACACTCACATAATTGATAAAGGATCCGTATCCAGTATATTATTATCTGTAGGCTTATTTATCTTATTTATTTGAGGACATTTTTAGATATACTGGACCAAGAAATGTGAACAGAAAAGCTATAAAAGAAGAAACCTAAATGACCAACAAAAGTATGAAGAGACTCAATTTCATTAATAATCATAAACATGTTTACTAAATTTGCTGACTAGCTTTGAACTTTTCTGAGAGAAAATTTAAGAGGTTGTTTTATCCTTTAGATATATGCAGGAAATCCACATCAAATTAAATAATACATGCTATATGTAGTTGTATTTTATAATTGTCTCTATGAAGTATTTTTTATGATATATTTTTGAGGGTATGTAAGCTTTTTATATGTGGGAAGGGAAACTTTATTGCCCCTTTCTTCCCAGAACAGAATTTTTTAAACATCTCTAAGCTCCATAAGATATTTTCCTTCATAATTCTAACAACACCCCGTGAATATTCTCCAAGAAAGTACATTTGAACTTTTATCACCTCCTCTAGTCTCATCCTTTCTCTGCCCTTTGGCTGTCACAGCCTCTTACCATGTCCCTTCATCCAAGTTTTTCTGCCTTCTGAGGGGCCTCATCCAGCCTTCCTAATAAGAATCTATAACCCTCATTAATAAGAATATCTTTGGCTCGCTAGGGAATGGTAAAGTTCATAATTAAATTTTCAAACCTACTAGAATCATTCCTAAATCTTTGTGGGTTTTACAACTACCCTATATACTGTCATTATATTTGGAAAACTCTATTATGAAAAGCTGTTCATTCTCTGGAGGAGCTGACACAGGTTGTATGCTTATGCTGGTGTCCATCTCTGAATCCAAAATGGCCTCAAATTGGATTGAAATGAATGTATTCAAAAGGTATGGAGTTATGGTTTTCTTTCCCTCCAACTGCAGGTATTTTGCAGAAAGGGATGCTGCAGCAGCTCAGCAGGTCCTATCTGATTCTCTTCATCCAAAATGCAGGTAATTGTTGAAAATGAAAGGTGGATTAGGCTTTTTGGATTAGGTAGAATTAATTTCATCTCCTATATGGCTCTATTGATGAGATTCTCAAGAGAGTCAACCCACCAGAAGTGAGGCTTAAAGCTCTTTCAAACAAGCCCTTTTGACAAATGCTGAATAGGAAGGTTATAATGTCAGGTACTTGTTACAGGGTTTAGGATGTAAAGTGGCACTGTTCAAGTGAGATGTGCACTTGAGGGGTTGATAACATCCCTGGTGTCTAGGAAGATTGAGGAGGTGGGCATAGAAGAAGGAGAAAGCAGAGTATGGAAGAAAGAGTTCAGAGACAAGGTACCACAGTGGGGGAATAGAGGGAAGAATGGAAGTCTTGAAGTCAGGGACCAAGTGAGAAAGTCTAAAATTGCTGAGGCTCTTTTTTGTTTTTCTTAATAAAATTCTAGATTCTAAATTGTTTGCATTTTCATTTACCTTTCTAAATTTTTGTCTTTAACTGATTACATTAGGGATATCACTAAAGAGGAAATAAGGTATTTTTCTTTGCTTTTGTTTTTTCTTGCTTTTATGTTATTTTAGAATAAGTATGGGTAAGAATATTTAAAGTAATATAAATTCATGAAAAATTTTCAAAAAGCAAACATTTCCCAACTTTTTATGTAATATAGTTCGTTACGTTTGGGCTGTGTTTTGATGAAGGAAAAACCAGATTAGACTGACCTGATAGAAAATGTCAAAGAGCCTTTCTACAGCCATGTCTGTTGGAGAAACATTTTGAAACTTCACCTAAAGGCTGAACACATTACCACACATTTCTGCCCCCATCTACTCCAAGAGAGGGACATTTCATCTGGGAATTATGCTGCACAGAGCAAATCTCCTCTTCTATTAATGTATTTCTAATTGTATTACTATAAAGAGTGTATACATGCTTTAGTTACTCTTATTATAAGGAGTTCTTCTATTTTGTACTCATAGTTTTGTATCACTTTTTTCTCCTCAGCATGACAGGTTATCTTGTTAGTGTTCATGTTTGCTAAATAAGTCCCAAATTTCATCATACCACTCTCAAAATCTATAAACAGGTTGACTTTGTGGCTCCCCTCCCATCTTACTATTATACTTATGCTAGCTTCAATTGGCTAAGATTCATTAAATTATCCTATACTTCCCAAATTTATAATTATAATCTTTTTATAAGTTTAAATTTTCATTTTCTTTACATTTTATTTACTTTGAGAAAAGCACTAAAATCATAACTCTTTCTTCATATATCACATGGTTAAAATCAAACTGTTTTAATTTTTTAACTACATTGTCTGAATTACATGTTTCTGTAATGTAGAAACTCTGAAACCTCTCTGATTAAAATTGGCTGGGGAGTCTGTGTGCACTGACATTCCTTGGAGAAGCATCAGTTAAAAGACATGAATCCTCCATGGTCCTTAGGAAGTGACAATAAGCTTAAAATATATATTTTTTATTAACCATTGGAGAGGGATTGATTTTGACTATGAGCCATTCTCAAAGAAAGGCTTTATAATTTTATATCCTGTGTTGGCCACCAGAGAGGAATTATTTGAGGGTGTGATTACTCTTATTTAAGAAGAGACTGGTATTTGTGTGTGTGTGTGTATGTGTGTGTCTGTGTGGGCACGCACACACTTTGTCCCTCAAGCTACAATAAAATTGACTAGATGAAGTTCAAGTATTAATCACTTCAAATTGATGGTAAATGTCATTGAATACAAATCAGAATGTTTTGAAAACGGTACTGTCCTTCACAAATGTCTGAAAGAAATATATATTAACCCATAGTGATATCAACATAGGTTCTTTCAGGCCCTGAATATTTCAGGTGTTGAATAGGGAGAAGCCATACATACTAAGGAAAGTTCTTTCCTGTCTACCCTTCAGCAAGCATTATACGTTATTGCTCTTGTGAAGATCAATCTATTGAATTCTGAAGTAACTTGAGAGATAAAAGTAGGTTTAAGTTTAAGAGAAGAATTTTGAGAGTTTGTATTTTTGTTTGTTTGTTGTGTGTGTGTTTCCTGAAGAGAGGAATTCCTTCTGTTTGGACCAGGATATCCTATAAGTGATCAAATGAGTGGAGGTCATTTGGCCTTTTCTTATATTTCCAATGCAGATAGATTTAATTTAACAAAATACAGAGATACTATGTATTTACAAAGCTTTGTTGAAGAGAAAATAGGTGCTTATAAATTTGTTTATATAAAATTTCTAAATTTCACACCTAACTCATTTTAGTTTGGAATGAGTCTTTTAAGGTAAAAATCTCCTGATGCCTCTTTGGCTGACTTGTTGGTTTGTTAATTGGCAGTTGCACTTTAAAAAGAAGTGGCTTATTTTAACATGAATTAAAGACAGTTACTTTGAATTAGAGCCAGTCATTTACAGAGTAGAAAGTAAGTATAGTAAAATAACAGTTTTGCATCATGTTTTTGTGGGCCTGTGCTGTGTGTGTGTTACATGTGTGTCTTTTAATGTAGTGTTTGCATTGTTTTATAAAGAACTCTCCTTTCTCCTACTTAGATGGAAGCTAAATGTTCATAATAACTCTAGTTTTAAAATTTTATTTAATTCCAAGGCTAACCACAATTTTTAGTGTAGAACACTGAATGAAAGTTCACATTGGCCACAAAGAAGAGTGCAACATGGTTCCTGCCTACAAGATATTGGCAGTATGGAAGTAGGTGAGAATAGGGGGAATAAGAAAGTACACGAAGTAATAGAATGCAAGTCAGTATTTTCAGAATGCTTTTATTATAGAACCCTTTCTTCAGTCTTATTCAGAAACTCAAATTATAAAAATGGATTAAAATGGAGCTACTATGATTTAGCTGTCTTAGCTGAGCCAGAGGAAATGCCACAGCACCTGTTGGAACAGAATTTTTAAAACCTATAAGTTCCTCCTTCCCTTCTTCCCTCCCTCCCTCTTTCCCTTTTATTCTTTCCTTCTTTCTTTTTTTCACTAACTCAATTATTTAACAGTAAACATTTATTTGGCATCTGCTGTGTGCCAGACATCACAAATAAGGCTGAGTAGGATAATTGCCATGAGGGAAAACCAAACGAAATGCAGTGGGAAATCATGACTGAGGTAGCATCTTGCTAGAGGAGGAAGTATTATTTGATAATTAATGGATAATATGAAAGAGTATGTTTGGCCTTTAGGTCTGTCTCTCACTGCTGTACTATAGTGAATAAAGGATAAGTAGCATGGCTTTAAATAATTCCATTTCTGAGCTCCATATAAATTGTATTGTGGCTTTTTAGTTAATAACATTTAAATTGATTAGTGTTTGATAACTGAGTTACAGACATCCCCACATCTAGTCAACAGTTTTAACAAAAACATTAAAAGAGAACAGGTATCAATTAGAGAAGTCTTATTTATTTATTTACTCATTCATTCATTCATTCATTTATTCAGCAAATTCAGCAAAGCAGAATGGGAGAAGAAAAGGATGGATAAAGCAATTGGGTGAGTGTGGGACTTCATATATAAAGGTTGTCAGAAGAGCACTGCAAAAAATGACAAGGATGAAAATGCACTTGTCCTGATGGAAATACATAATCCAGTTGAATTTTGGAAAGGACCTGTTTATATGTTTTTGTATTAACTTGTATGATTATATGATACTACTTTGCCTGTGACCAAGTGATGAAGTTTAGAAAGTTATAACTGTATGGAAATGATTTTCAAAAATCATAATTTGGAATTGTATTTGCTAGTCTTCTTTTAAGGATTTCTATCAAGTATCAGGCTATTAGTTAAAAGTTTACTTTAGAAGGTCTTTTTTTATAATGCCCCTTTTCATCCAAAAATAGTTCTGAGCAGAGAACTCCTTTTTTTTTATGTGCTGGATTTATAATACCAGAGAGGACTTAAGAACTCAGTTTCACTTAATTTTAGATAGACATGTAGAAAATGGACTAGAAAATATACCCTGAGTGTTAAGATACTAGTTAAATTTTTCCTCATTTTAAAGGTAATATAAGGTTTATTATAGAAAATTTCAATAATATAGGAAAGTAAACCAAACAATCACCCTAATCATATTACTCTAATATACCCATATTAATATTTTGTGGAATTTCACTCTAGTTTTTCTGCACATTTGTGTGTAAAATAAAACTTGGCTTGTTCTATACATAATGTTTTATATCCTGCTTAAATAATCTTTAGGAGTATGGTTTTTACTAGTTGTAATATGTTATATGAGATTACCATAATTTATTTCACCAATCATCTTCTTTAGGATATATGAAT